>NC_025704.1:19445463-19447012 GCF_000633955.1 Camelina sativa
TGGTATTTTCTAAGAGTCCTAAGGAGTATGCAGTGAATTTTAGGGCAGTTCTGGAGAAGCTGCGGGAGCAGAAGTTGTTTGCTAAGTTGAGCAAGTGTAGTTTTTGGCAGCGTGAGATGGGTTCGCTGGGTCACATTGTTTCTGCAGAGTGAGTTTCTGTAGATCTGGAGAAGATTCAGATTATCAGGGATTGGCCTAGACTACAGAATGTCACTGAGATCAGGAGTTTCCTTGGTTTGGCAGATTACTACAGGACCAGGAGATGAAGTCTCTGGTAGGGGAGATCAGTGCGTTGAGCTTGTGTGCGGTTTTTCTCGAGAACCATTGGGTTAGGAGGCGGCTTATAGAGCGGACCTTCTGGCCAGGGTGTGGTTGGCTCAGGAGAAAGATTTGGGGCTGGTAAATGTCTCTAAGGATGTTGATTCAGAGTATCATGTCTCCACNTGGCTCAAAGGTTGCGACCTAAGAGAGGAAGAGTTGTGAGCAAGCAATGTATAGAACGTGAGTATGAACATAACGACGGAATGTAGACCTCGAGAGTGATGATGGTTTAATCTTGGATTTTTGGATGTGTTGACCTTTGGGATAGGGTTTTATGACCAGAGCGGTTATGAATGTTTGGCTGTGCGCCAGGATTGTGAGGCCGGCGGTGCTGGAGGCCCGAGAAGGGGAGGTACAGCAGGTTTGAGCCGGGAAAGGCATGTTTGCCAGATACATAAGTTCACGAGAAGCCTTCATGGCAGGATAAACTAATCGTTGCGACGATACTGGATGAAGTTCATTGGAGATGGACAGGGTTACTAGATTCAAGGTTTGGGTAATCTTGTTGGAGGGAATAAGTCAAGTGGTTTGAGCTAGCTGCCTGTAAAGCATTTGACGCGGTGAATCAGAATATGCGAACTTATGGTACTTGTTTGTTTTATTACGCTCGTATTGATGATTTACTGTGGAGAATTGCCAAGTGGAAAAGCTATCTTTGGAATAAGCTAACTTGTGGAAGTTTCCCTAACTGGCAAGTTACTAGAGGTTTTTGGAGGAACAAGAGGGTTGATATTCAGGTGGGGGAGAGTTGATGTCGGCATACTTGAGTGTTGGTTTAGTTGAGCTGAAGAAGTAACTAGAGGATTTATGGAGCAAGAGATTTATACGTTCTAGTGTATCACCGTGGAGAGCACTGGTGTTATTTATTAAGAAGAAGGATGAGAGTTTCCGCTTGTGCATTGACTAATGGGGTTCGAACCGGGTCACTGTCAAGAACAAGTACCCTCTTTCCAGGATTGATGAGTTGTTGGATCAGCTGGGAGGTGCTACTTGGTTCTCCAACGTAGGTCTGGCGTTGAGTTATCATCAGATACCGATAGATGAGGCAGATGTGAGAAAGACGGCTGTCAGGACGAAGTATGGGCATTATGAGTTCATGGAGATGCCTTTTGGGTTGACTAACGCGCCAACAGCGTTTATGAGATTGATGAACAGTGTGTTTCAGGAGTTTCAGGACGTGTCTGTCATCATTTTCGTCGATGATATCCTGGTATTTTCTAAGAGTCCT
>NC_025704.1:19450800-19478015 GCF_000633955.1 Camelina sativa
TTTCTGGAGATTTGAGGCGTTTCTTGGTGAGATCTGTAGCTGGGATTGTTGTAGGAGCTTCCTAGAAGCGTGTTCTTGCTTGTTTGTTGTTCAGATTCGTCTTGGCACAGGTAAGTGCATGACCATGGCTTATCTAAGCTAGAAAAACCTTTAACTTGCTTGTTTTGTGTTGTTAGACTTGTTAGATTGTTGGTATGGGCGTTAGGAAGCTTTCTTGTGGCTTGGGAATGAGTTTTTGTGGTTGTAGGAACGAAATCCGGCGAGAAGCTTCGGGAAAATCATGGTGCTCGGCGTTGCGTCGATCGATGCATATCTTGCATCGGTCGATGCAAGTGCGAGGACGGCGCGTAAAACTCTAGGGGTTTTGTGTTACGTCGAGCATGCGTCGGTCGATGCAGACTGGGTATCGGTCGATGCAAGTTACACTTGCATCGGTCGATGCAGCTTCTGTGTCGACCTATGCTTCCCCATTTAGCATCGGTCGATGCATGTGTGGTGTCGGTCGATGCTAAGTCCTGGTTTGTTATGGTCGTTTGTTGATTGTTGTGTGTTGGTTATTGAGACTCTATTGCTTGTGTGTATAGCCCAGTAGATGGGAGGATTGCCTTACTAAGTGTTTATAAATAACTCATGCATTGCAATATGTGTTTGTGGTGCAGGTAAAGGCAAAGTGTGATCGTGGAATCCAGGCAATGAAGAGAAGGATGTTCTAGGGACTCGGTTGATTGTTTATCTGGCATTGTTAGGTTGCTAGAGTTGAGTCTTAGAGCATTGTTTAGGATTGCTGGTTATTTGGTTTATGTTGTTTGGGAACATTGGTTAGGATTGGAATTAATACTGGATATTGTTGATGTTATTGGTTATATTATTATTGGTTATTTATTGGTATTGTTTTTCCGTTGTTGATTGTGATTGTGGTTAGGTGGCTAGTGGGTATGGGACCACTTGTTGTAGTTTATATTATTATTAATATTTATTATTTATTAAAAAAAAAAAGGTCGGTCGCTTCAAGAATTATGTCCACCCCTAAATATTCGTATTTGTCTTAAACGGTTTTCATCGTCGTTAATTTGATAGTTCACAAATTTCATAGAATATAACCAATCATTTCTCTGATTTAGTTTGTTGTCAGTCCAACCATTATGTTGTTCCGAATTTTAAAATATCAGTGAAACCATTATTACTTCAAATTTTCAAACATTGATAAACTAAACCAAAAATTAAACTAAAATCTCAATTAGTATGAGTTTGATTATAAATACTAAAATAATTTGGTGTTGGTTTATAAACATAAACACGCACGTACGTGCGGGTCCGAACCTAGTTTTGTATTATGTAGAGTATGTCAACACTTAAACCTAAATGCTCTTCTTCTTCGTTGCTTTACCTTGCAGCGCTGCTGGTAAGAGAAGTTACAGTTTTTTTTTTCAGATTTAACCTCAAAACACATATATTTCCATTGATTATACACAGATCTAATCTTAGTTTAAAGTGATTCAACAAATTTTTTAACGATTCTAGTTCATCTGTTATTCGCTTCCTAACCCGAACCGTACGCTTCTCAAGCGCTGTAAAAACTCAGATCTCTTCCTCTTCGATTTAGCTCCGATCTCTTCCTCTTCCATGTAGTTCCGATCTCTTCCTCCTCGACTCGCCATGCGTCTCTCCAGCCGACAGGCTGACCACCATCACGCTTAACCCTCTGATTCTGATCTAAGACCATCTCCAATGGTTTTCCCTATTTTTACCTCTAAAATAGAGGAACTCTATCTATAATAGAGGTGACTTTGCTCCAATGGATACCTCTATTCTTTTTTATAAAAAAGAATATTCTGTAGAGATTCCTTTTTTATTTTATTATTAATACATTTTACTTATAAAAGTTGCAAACTAACTCATTTATTTTAGTATTTGTGAAAATTACATAAAATTATGATATTATTTAAATTTTTAACATTCATAAATATTATTTAAACGCTTATAGTTGTGAAACATAAGAGTAATGCGTCTGTACCAAACCAAATTTTGACTGTTATTTTTGTTTATCTGATATGAGAATTGAATCTTACACAAACTTTCAGTATTGTGTTGTTCAATACAAAACCTCCACTTCATTAAATTATTATTAAATTATTTAAATATATATTTTATTTATTTTGATCATAAATATAAAAGTGTTAAAAGTTCAAGGACCATTTTATAAATAAAAAAGTTTAATTCTATTATAGAGTTCCTCTATATATAAAGGAAAAAATAGAGATCTCTATTATAGAGGTAGAAATAGAGTTGGGTTGGAGTAGATTTTACTCTAAAATAGAGTTAAAAATAAATATAGAGGTGGGTTGGAGATTTGTCGAGTACTTGTTCCGTCTTTTCTCTTCTCTTTCTCGCGATTTGTCGAGTTCAGATTAAGATTTAGACTATCACATTCGTTCTTCATTTCCACTGCTTATCTCTTAGGTCATACAGATTGGAAGCGTTAAACTCAAACCACTCAACCGCTCTTCTTTCTCTGCCTCTGTTTTCTCTCCGTCTCTCCGATTCACAAGCTTTAGACAGCGAAAGATTCTCACTGCCGTTGTTTCGTCGTTGAAGAACATAAACAGATCCGACGCCACGAGACCACCGAGAAGCCTTGGAAGAAGAAGCATAGCAAGCAACGGGAATCGTCGACAAACGGCATTTGGTTGCGGCGGTTGAGGGCTCACTAGTAAGAGTGTCAAAATGGGTAGAAACTCATGGGTTTACCCTATTTGTCTATTATTTTAACGGGTATGGATTAAGTTTTTATACTCATATAAATAAATGGGTATTGATGGGTTCATCCAATGGGTTTGTGGGTTTAATGGGGTAAACCCATTAGGGTTATGGGTTACCCATGGGTTAATAAAAAAAAAACAAATTTAATATATATATATATATATATAATATAATATAATATAATATGTAAAATATCTTCTTTTTGCAACTAATATGTATATATTAATATGCAGAATCTGATTGGATCATCTAAAGAAGATTCAAATGTTTTTTTATTTTAAATTAATAATGGTTTTTATTTTAAATTAAGAATGATTTATTATTTTGATTTTATGGATTTTTGGCTTTAGGATTTTAGGATGTTTTTCTATTTTAATATCTAGATATTATTTTATTAAGCTTGAAAACTTTGGTTGGTTCTATAATTCTATTTTATATAATATGTTATGGATTTAATATTAATTATTTTATTTTATTTATATATGGTAACCCATATAACCCATTTAGCCATTAGGTTTTATATTATTGGGTTTGGGTATATAAATTCAACCCATTATAATAAATGGGTCGGGTTGAACCTGTCCACGAAAATCTCCAATCCATGTGGCTATGGATCGGGTCGGATCGGGTCGGATTATCTATTTTGACACCCCTACTCACTAGGGTGATTAAGGTTTTTTTTGGTTGATTTTAGCATCCGGTTTAAGTGTGATTTAGTGGCCGGTTCAATTCTCTAACAATTATTCAACTCTCGGTTTGGGTGGTTTGTTAATATTAATATATATTAATTTAAAGAAAAATTGTCACAAATAACTTAAATAAATATTTATATGAATTTTTTTTAAATTTTTTTTAATTAATTTTTTGTAATTTGTTGCAAAAATGTCCCAAATCTGTGAGATAATTGTGGTCACAATTTAGTCTCTAGTACACGACCATATTATATTGTCATAAAATGGTCGTAAATTTATAATTATTTTGAGACTTACTTATTTTGTGACCGTTTTTTAGCGACTATCACATAAGAGTAAGAAGAGCAATCGTATAGCTACTACGGAGTCACAATTTTCGTGACTAATTTTATAACAGCCACGAATTTAATCACAAATATTTTATGTGACAATTTTGTGACTAAATACAGTCACCAACCAAGTTTGACTAAATCGTGGCTATACCAAGTCACAAAGTCATCACGTGACTTAATCGTAGCTATATAAAGTCACAAAATTATCACATGACTTAATCATAGCTTTATTAGCTACGAAAAGTTACCAAGATTTAGTGATTATTTAATAAAAAATAATTTATTAGTATATCCAAATTTTAAACACAACTCTAAAATCCTAAATTTAAACAAAAATCTAGTTACCAAAGTATATCCTTAAACTAAAATTTTGAGTCACTATATTCACATAAATACTTTACATAGAATTATGTTTTAAAAGTTAGGTATTTAAAATCTTATCAATTTTTTAACCCCAAACCAAAAAATTTAATCATTATAATAAATTTAAATTATATAATAATTACATTTTTCATATTTAATCAATCATTTCCTAACTTATAACTGTAAACATAAATTATTAATAAATATATTGAACAAAGAAAAGTAAAATTAGATTATAAAAATATATAAATGTTGCAAAAAAGATACTAGCTTATCATTGGTTGTTCCATAAAAATGAGGATCACTACATAGTTGATCATCCACCATTAATAAACATTGAATCTAACGGACACAATACCTTTTTTTATTTTTGTTTCCTGAGTAAATGGAAGTTATTCTCTCTTCTTCTTTATTTTTCTATTACGCTGATTTCATTTTTTTTTTCTTCTTTTTTTTTTCTTTTTCTTTTTCTCTCTGTGTCTAATCCTTTCTTTGTTTCATTTTTTTCCCCAGATCTCGCTGTTCGAACCTCCACCACTGCTTTTTTGAGCCGCCGTTCACCACCACCACATAGTGAGACGTTCAGCGGTGTCGTGATGGAGTCCGATCCAAGTTCCGCTTGCTGCAATTTCTTTAACGACAATGGTGAAACCATCACCATCTAGCCACCACCATTTTAGAAGAATAACAAGAAAGTTTCAGATCCTATTTTTGTTTTCCAACGAAATCCTCACCCTCCAGCCACCGCCACCTTAGAAAAGAAGAACAAGAAAGCTTCACGTTCTAGATCCGTCGCACAACGAAACCCTCACCCTCCAGTCACTACCAGATCCGACGCCACAAAACCACCGGAGAGACTTGAGGAAAGAAGCGCTGCTGTTGAAACCTTTTTTATTTAATTATTTTTTAGTGAAAATCAATTTTGTAAATAAATTATTGTTTTTTATAAATAAATTATTTTCTAGATTTTAATAAATAATTATTGTTTTTTTGTCTTTTTTTATTAAAATAATAACAAAGTCACGAATATTTATGTGACAAAACCGTGGTAAATCAGCTACGAAATACGCGTAATAAAACTGTGATTACGTATCTACGAAAAAAGTCACGAAATAAATTAGCTACGACGCTATACCAACAAATTTTTTGGGTGACCAATCGTGACTATTTTATCATATAGCCACGAATGTTTTACCTCAGCCACTAAAATATTTGTGGCTATACATATTTATTTTATTAGTGGCATGATGGTCCTTGTCAAGACAAAGATATTTGGTGTGCGGTGATTGCTCTTGAAAGACGTGCTGGTAGTGATGAAGTTTGGGGAAACGTTGAATGGGCTAATATTGTGCTTACGGTTCCCAGCTCTTACGTTTTCGTCAATAGTCTACTAGTTGCACTTTAATCAAATATAATCATTTTTTTCGTTTTAACCATTGCCAATGACACTTTTTGTGTTTTACTCTTTAATATATTGTTGCTTTTATACTTCAATTAAATTATTGGCAATAGCAACAATGAATACATCCAATTTCAATAATTTTTAGACCGACATGTGGTAATATGCGGGTAGTACAAAGATTAGGGTGAATTTGTGTACTAGCCAAAATAGTAAAAGCAATAAAGAATATAGCCAACTAATCGGTGTCCGGTGAAATTAGGTGATTAGCCAAAGGTCATAATGAAATTACCATAATACACTTAAGTGTCATTCACGCGCTGGTGTAGTAGTGATGCGTGGGAAAAAAATAGCCCTTTTAATTTGTATTTTTATATTCAGAAATAAGGAAAAAAACATGGGACTGAGGAGAGAGACAATGATATAATTGTTTTATGAGTACATTTTTTTTTTCCTTACCCCCTCTTAATTTGTATTTTTATTTTATGTTTACAGTAATTAATTCAGATTTATAATTTTCTAAAAAAATATACCTCTTTTTTCTACATAGACCATAATTTGAATTTTGAAAAACTAAGATAAACTTATTAAAAATAAAAATTATGTCTACATAAAATATAAATAAAATAAAATAGTACGAAATGCACTATGATGATTGAAATTTGCGGTTAAAGTGATGGTATTGATGATGAGAAGTCGAGGATTGTTATGCTGAAGATGCTGGTTGTAGTAATAATTTGTAGTATATCTTAGGATATACTATATAGGAAATCTAAACACTAAAATTAAACACAAATAAAACAATTTTTTATATATAAGAATACAATACAAAAATCTAAACTATCGAATTTTTTAACAAAAAAAAAAAAAAAACTATCGAATTAAAAGTGTAAAACTGTCATAAATTATCGACGGAAGTAGTAGTGATGGTCGGTGACTGCCAAGTTAAAGACATGGAGAAAAAAATCTATACCCTAAAGGATACTTCATAGAGAACCCAAACTGTCAAGTTAAACGTGCACATGTAATATATAGAATATTATTTTTTACAATACTTAAAGAAATAGTATAGAACAAAACTAAATAGTATAGAATAAAATATTTTTCATAAAATAAATTGATGGTACTGGTAATGATGGTATGAAATGAAATGAAAACTTATGAAACAAACTGTTTCCTAAGAAATATACAACATATGAAACTTTAACATGCCGAGTTTAACAGTTTCCGAATAAATTACACTATACCCTAAGGGATACAACATAGAGAATCCAAACCATCAAATTAAGCGCATACTAAAATTAGATTACATAGAAATTAAATTAATAGAATATATCTTTTTTTAAGAAAATGTGATAGAATATTGTTGTATTTTTTATAGAATAATAGCATAAATAATTACATTATTTTAGTTACATATTGAGTTAAATTTGTTCGATTAAAAACAAAAAAAATAAAAACATAAAAGAAAATATTCAATTTTAAGTAAGATTTTGAAATCAAAATAATTTGTATAAATAAATTTATGAGAATTACCCTAGATTTTATTGTAAAGTAGAAATGAATAAATAAGAGATAAACAAGAAATTGATAAAATGAGAAATACAGAGTATAAAAAAGAGAAAAAAAAAGGGAGGATGAGGGAATGCACGTGGGAGAGTGTGTGTTAGCTGTTCATAATGTCACATGAGCAAAACTGTCATTATTATAGAAAATATAGAGAATATCATAGAGTGATGGTTAGAATGGTTAGTGAATTAATTAAAGTTTTTTTATTGGTTACTTTTGCCAATTTCCCCAAAGATTATAGGGGCATTTGTTTAGCAAGATGTGTACTTGTAAGACGGCCGTGTTCATGTTGTGTCGCAACAACAATAATTAGTGGCCACGATTCCGTTTTACGAACACACTATCACGCTTCCAATTCAGAATCCCACAACGTTTCCAACCGCCAAATCTAGGAATCGCGCTTCCTTTGGAACGTAGTTTACAAATTAAACTAAGCAACCAAATTAAACATACTTCCGGTCTAATAGGAATTTTTTTTTGTATGAATGTAAAATTATATTCAACAAAAAGACTGTGTTACAATAAATGCATCTTCAAGTTGAAATTTTAGAAAAGTGTTTCTAGAAATTCAAAAAAAACTAGTAACTGTGGTGTTGGAACCAAACCTGGAGGCCATCAGCATAAGCCGGAATACTTGTCATAGTATTCAGACGGTTCCGGACATGTTTATCTATCATAGCGGTGAGAGTACGGTGCGGTGTCGCAGGGACTCCATGGCACCGGCGATTCCGTTCTGGTCCAAAGACTGTGTATGGTGAGATGAAAAGTGTATCGCAACACAAAAACGTGGAGACGTGGAGCCGAAGTAACAAGTATGGTGAGAAGTGAGTCCTAGCTTACTGTGTATCAGCTTCCTAGAATCCTCTCTGTAAGAGCTGACCAAACCTGGGAGGAGTACCGGCAGGAGAAGAACAAGTGGTCTCGTGTTTCAGTAGTCACCGCACAAAACACACATTTTCCATTTGCAGAGCCATTCCATTTTAGCATTCTATCCCCTGTTGCTAAACGGTTACGTATTGCAAGCCAGGTGATGAAAGAGTATTTGGGGGTAGAGTGTTGGAACCAGACCGCTTTGTACCACGTACAGACCGGGAGTGACTGCCTGACCAAATGCCAAGTATCACGCGAAGAAAAGTGTGACTTAAACTCACCCGATTTTGTTTGCCAAAGGGAAATATCATTACCCGTAGTTAAACAAAGAGAGTCCATCATATCTTCTACCTGAAGGAGTGTACGAGTCCGATGTCGACGTCGACTATGGTTGGCAAGGGCTGTAGCGATAGTGCCATTCAGAGGTATCCCCAAACATCATACCAGAAAGAAGTATCCGTGCCTGATCGCACTTCCTTTTTGTGAAAAAACATGGCTTTATCTCTGTATTTCAGGAGTTTTCGCCATATCCATGAACCTGAGCAAGTCGTACCCTTAACTTACCACAAGGTTTTACCCCGAAGTAGAGTAATGCGAGACCAAGTAACCCATAGGGAGTCCTTTGTCGAAAGCAACCTCCAAATAAGTTTTAAAAGGCTAACAGTGTTTGATTAGAAGAGCAACCGAACCCCTAAACCTCCTTCTATTCGTGGCTTACAAACTTCAGACCAAGCTACCTTCGCCTTTCGAGGGTTAAGAGCTGGACCAGACCAAAGGAAAGCCGAGAAAAGACTTTCAATCTCAGTGATGCACTGTTTTGGTAACCGGAAAGCAAAGAGCCAGCGACTTGTGAGACTTGTAAGCACTGATTTGATAAGCTGGAGCCTTCCCGCAAAAGATAAGAACCTACTCGTCCAGGAGGAGATTCGAGAACGTATTCTCTCTATCAAATGGAGATAGTCGTTTCTTGACATACGCTTAGTGAGCAGAGGTAGACCAAGATATCTGACTAGGAGGTTACCTGGAGTAAAGGGGAACTGACTGAGAATTGCACTGCGGTTCTGCGGTTCTGCGGGGAGAATTGCACTGCGGTTCTGCGGTTCTGCGGTTCTGCGGTTCTGCGGTTCTACAAAGTTTGCTGGCTTATGAGATAAGAAATCGCTGAAAAATCTGACAGCTTGGGCTTTAATTTCCTCCTGAGTGGTGGCAGTAGAACCATCCTGACATTTGATCTCCCTCATAGCATTCACCGCAAGCCTAGCTTCAATGGAATGGTGAAAATATTTATTATTCTTATCACCGACTTGCAGCCAGTGAAGTTTGGATCTCTGCTTCAAGAGTCTCTCCTCAATATCAGAAACCTGGTTCCAACGCTCAAAAGCTGCTACTTCCTCTTCCATGGCTACACAGGATGGTGCAGTATGAGTGGCCAACTGCTTAGTGCATAAGTCTGTATAGGCTGCAGTAACTCGAGTGGAAAGATTGCTAAGTCTATTCCGACTCAAAGTAAAATGGGCTTCAACCCTTTTAACTTTTTTGCGAAACGAAATAGAGCTGAGGTTGAATGAAAGAGTAGACTCGTTTCATCCCAGTAGGTTTGGACTGTTGGCAAAAAATTCGGCATAGTAGCAACCACATTAGAAAACTTAAATGGTCCGCGTATGGAAGCTCCTAACTGAAAGCGGCACCGCAGATGGTCAGAGCACCCCCCAGATTCGAACACACTATAGGCTTCCGGGAACGTGCGAGTTCACACCTCATTCACTAAAATCCTATCCAGCTTCTTACAGATTGGATCCTCATCACGTCGATTACTCCAAGTGAACAAAGGTTCATGATAACTCATGTCAATCAAGGAACAATGAGCAACTGTATCTTGAAAGTCTCGCATCCCCACTAGACGGAGAGGTGAACTCTCAAAATTTGAGTGTTCCTCACCATCCAAAATTTCATTAAAATTTCCCATGATGAGCCAAGGCTTATTACGAAACAATGGCGAATCATGATGTGATTTTAAATCTTCCCATAACTCCTTCCTCTCCTCCTCTAAATTAGAGGCATAAACAAATCTCGTCATCGTGTTTTTGTTGTTAAGTGATCGAGAGATGGTTATTGCGGTGGCGGCTACGAGCTCCATTGTTTCCGTAAATGCCTCCAGTAGTTGCGGAAGAACCAACCTGACCGGATTTAGAATTTATTCGGCATTGAGTCGCCGACGATTCTCATCGATCGGAGCTGTGTCCCCAATTCGTGGGCATTTCTTCAGTCGCAGGTAAAGTCACGATTTTTCTGCTTTTATTAGAGTAAAAAAAAAAAACACCTCCTTTGAAATTTGTTTGTTTGTCGTCATTTTTGATTTGAAACTGGAATTGGCTGAAGCTCTGTCAACCGCTTGTGAAAATTCTAGCCTTTCCATCAAAACTTTCAACCAGGTGATTTTTACATTTCGATTTTGTAGTTTAAGTTTGTGCTTCTATCAAATGTTTCCGAGTCTTCTCAATTTAGGGTCTTGATAAATCCGACTAGTTATAGTATCTGTATCTGGTTTCTGAGTTAGATTGAAGTATTTGCTTCATGCTGACTAAATAAACCATGTTTGTTTGGTCCTGTCTGTGTGTTCTTCAAATTTCATTTGTATGGCTTGATGGGTATTACCGACTTGAGTATAAAGTTGTATTACTTAACAGGTTTAAAAGAAAACTGTCGTTTTATTGATTGAGCTTCCAACTGCTTTGAAGACAGATATTACTATGTTCTCACTATGTGTTTTCTCTGTTCTATGATTATATTTCTCAGCTGATTGAAACTTTGATTGATCGGGTGGATCTATCTGAATCTGAGGCTGAATCATCTCTTGATTTTTTGCTGAACGAGGCAGACGAGGTCCTGATTAGCGCCTTTCTAGTTCTACTGAGAGCTAAAGGAGAGACATACGAAGAAGTAAGTATATCATCACTCAAGTTAATCTAGGCATATAAATAATACATAATCCTATATTACAGCACTTCACTTAGTAAACGTGTTTGGTTTTTAGGTTGTGGGGTTGGCTAGGGCAATGATGAAACATGCTAGGAAAGTGGAAGGATTAGGTGATGTTGTGGACATAGTTGGAACAGGTGGTGATGGAGCAAACACAGTCAATATATCAACTGGAACTTGAACTTCAATACTTGCTGCAGCTTGTGGCGCAAAAGTAGCAAAGGTATAACGAGTGAGAAATTCCTTAACAGAAATCATCTCTTCTTTGGTCATGTAATTATTATGGGTATTTACTTTGCTAGCAAGGGAACCGTTCGAGTTCTTCTGCATGTGGAAGTGCTGATGTACTAGAGGCACTAGGGTAATGCTGGATTTGGGACCAGAGGGCATCAAAAGATGTGTTGAACAATCGGGGATTGGCTTTATGATGTCCCCTCTGTATCATCCAGCTATGAAGATTGTTGGTCCTGTCCGGAAAAGGCTTAAAATAAAAACCGCTTTTTAACATATTGGGACCTATGCTTAACCCTGCTAGAGTGTCTTATGCTGTCGTTGGTGTATACCACAAAAATCTGGTACATTTACTTCCTCCTGAAATTAGCTAGCGAGTTCGTCAAGAAAAAGAGACATTTAAAGGTACTGTTGCTTATGTGGTTTTTATAGGTTGTTAAGATGGCAAAGGCGCTGCAACGATTTGGAATGAAAAGAGCACTGGTGGTACACTCACAGTATGGTCTAGACGAAATGAGTCCATTAGGTACACGATTATCTCTTCCCAAAATTGATGACTATTATTATCATTATACGATTATTATTATTAACCAATCATGGCGTAACAAAAAGAAAACAGGAGGAGGGCTAGTTTATGATGTAACCCCGGAAAAAATCGAAGAATTCTCATTCGATCCATGTAAAGATTTCTCACTCAATTGTCTACCTTTTCTATTCCCTCTCTAAAATGAAGAGTGCAGAGGCAACTTGGTAAAAACGAGAGAGTTTTTGATATTAAAGCTTTATATCTTTTGACAGTGGACTTTGATATTCCTCGTTGTACACTTGAGGATTTGCGAGGTGGAGGTCCAGACTATAATGCGGGTGTGTTAAGACGTGTTCTTTCAGGGGAACGTGGAGCAATTGCCGATTCATTGGTATAATATTTGTTTTTTTGCAGATTCAACATTCTCTTTCTCTCTGAATACTTTCCTGCTTTTTCTTTCTTGAACTTCTGCATTTTCAAAATCTTGTTTCAGATCCTAAACGCAGCTGCAGCTCTCCTGGTTAGCAACCGAGTTCAAACACTAGCTGAAGGAGTAACCTTGGCACGTGAAGTACAATCGTCTGGGAAAGCTATCAAGACGCTTGATTCATGGATAAACATCTCCAACTTAGCTCAGAAATCTCAGTGACCAGAGAGGCCTCTGCATTGTTTTCAATATTGTATGCAACAGATCATCGTTGCAATTGTAGATGAAAATCAAGGCAATGTGCCAAAGGAAGACGCTGGAATAATTTGTAACTTCACTTTCCCATTGAGAGGTATTTACGTTATCAACTTATCATCATGTAAACATAACTAACAATAATTTTTAATAAAATGAATGAATCAACATTCTGATCAGTTCCACAGTCAAAGTTTCAACCTTTTCTACCACAGCCAAAGGTAAAGCTCCCAAAATTCAAAGTGTTTTATTTTTCTGCATTAACTTCAAAACTTACATATGGGTTAGTTGAAAAAGATTCCCATGTATCATTAAACTTTTGTTGTGGCAAATTGAAACAGGTGTAAGCTCATGACTTCCTAGACACGTACAAAGCAGAGCAAATTCCTTTTTTTAGTGACTGAATTCTGAATAAAAGACAGCGTCATATTTTCTTTTATTTTCTTTTTTTACTCTTTTTTTGGTCGTTGGTTAATGTTTTCTATAGAATAAAATAGAAACCGAAGTTGAAAGTTCTAAGGTAGATTTTTTTTTTTTGGTAGAACAATATTTGAAAACTTATAATCAAATGTCACTGCAGACTTCAACTAAATTTGACCCCATACTATGCGTAAGAAAGAGCCAGCCACTGAATGACTGAAACATTTGTGTAAGTTAAAAGTGGTCATATGTATACGTAATATTTGTCTCGATCTAGTTCAGAAGACTCCGGATATTTTATAAATGTACTTGGAGAGCAAATAAAATTCAACATTTGTTAGAAGTAGAGCAAATCATTAATACTAAAATTTTAAATTCTTTGAATACTCGCTGTTTGTATTAAGGTAAATAGATATATGTATACGATATCTAAATCTCTATAAATTTAAGAATTTGTAAAAGTATTAAATTGTGAAAATATTATTTCTATGGATAGAATAGGAGAAGAAAACCGAATCTGAGATTCTCGGTTAAGAGCAACCAGCAAAAGCCAAAAGGAAATTTGTAAACAGGCAGTAAAAGAAAAAAAACTTCCGGAAATATTAGTTCGGGGAGTTTGAACCCGACGTGAATCGAACACGCAACCTTCTGATCTGGAGTCAGACGCGCTACCATTGCGCCACGGATCCAGATGCTAATTACTCAACTTAGTTATATTTATTCATAATCGGCTCCAATTGGTTTGGTGTTTTGTCTTTCTTTT
The DNA here is from genome assembly GCF_000633955.1 of Camelina sativa. NCBI lineage: Eukaryota > Viridiplantae > Streptophyta > Magnoliopsida > Brassicales > Brassicaceae > Camelina > Camelina sativa. The sequence goes on from NC_025704.1 coordinate 19,464,387, forward strand.
TCAATGATCGATCCAAAATGTGTTGACATGAATCATGTCTTTCGCATAAAAATTGGTATTCACTCTCTAAACTTTTAGAACAACTCTTTGAAGAGAAAGAGTAAAAATGCTTAGCTATTTACAATGAATAAGTTTATTTCTAAAGTAAGAAGAGCAAAAAATGTAGATCATCATCATTGGAGCCGAGAAGTCACATTGATGAAGGTATCTTCAGGACATGGAATCGTTAAGCCGCCCATCGGATGATCAAATCCAAACTCTTCCTTGGATTTACTAAGCAGAGCTTGAAACGAAGGCTGGTTTAAATATGAGACTGTGTTAAGAAGCAAACTCCGATACTTTTTATTGATAAGAAGAGAATTGTACAAGAGCGGACCACTAGCACATCACTAGCTCACGCTTAATCTCACGCAGGAGAACTCAAATACAATTTTCAATATGAAAAACTCTAAACAATGAGAACAGAGTATATATAATTTGAAATTCAAATCTAGATATTTTTAGAGACTAAAAATATCTTTAACGGCAAAGAAGTCAAACTTCGGTCAAACCACCTCACGTGCTTCCTCACGAGCCTTCAAACGCCTCACGTATACACGTCGTAGCTTATCAATACCCCCTCCAATGAGACGCAGCTTGTCCTCAAGTGCAAAAGACGGAAACTGCTCTTCCAACACACGAACGTCCTCCCAAGATGACTCATGGTCTGGTAGTCCTGTCCATTTGACCAATACTTCCAACACACCAGAATCAGAGTATCGAGAATCCAACAAAGTCGCAGGTTCAATCACAACCTCATCAGTTTCAGAAAAAGATTGAGGAAGAGGTAAAACCTGATGATGGACCCCCAAAACTTGTTTCCATTGAGACACATGAAACACGGGATGTATTTTAGACGAATCCGGCAGCTGTAAACGATAAGCAGCTTTGCCAATCCTCTCTAACACCTGATATGGCCCATAGAACTTAGCAGCTAGCTTCTGACACAAACGCTTAGCCACCGATGTCTAACGATACGGACGCTTTAAATCGAACCAGAGCTGGAGGATCCCTGCCATACACCACACGGAAGGGAGTTGACTTTAACGCAGTGTGAAACGAAGAATTATACCACAACTCAGCCCAAGAAAGATACGACGCCCAAGTCCGCGGGTGAGTAGAGGCAAAGCATCGCAAAAAAGTCTCCAAACATCGATTTAACACTTCTGTTTGCCCATCAGTCTGAGGATGGAAAGCAGTGCTGTACTTGAGCTTAGTACCAGCAAGCTTAAAGCAGTCCTTCCAGAAAGCACTCAGAAAAATGCGATCACGATCAGACACGATGGAAACTGGATACCCATGAAGACGAACTACCTCTTGAATAAACTTCTTAGCCACATCAGCCGCCGTGAATGGGTGCTTCAGCCCAATAAAATGGCCATATTTACTCAACCTATCCACCACTACTAAGATAGCATTAACACCATGAGAATTAGGCAAGCCCTCAATAAAATCCATATTCACATCTTCCCACACTTGATTAGGCAAAGGTAGAGGTTGTAGTAAGCCTGCGGGAGACAGAGTTGAGTATTTATGAGTCTGACATATCCCACATTCTGACACAAACCTCTGCACGTCCTTCAGCATGCCTTGCCAGTAAAAAGACTGTTGTAATCGCTTGAGAGTTTTTAACACCCCCGAGTGTCCTCCCATAAGACTGCAATGATACTCTTCCAACAGTAAATACACGCTACAACCCCCAGAAGGAATCACCAAGCGATTCTTATACCACAATCGACCATCAACCTCTTTATAAGGAGCATATTGAGCAGGATCCTTACGCACCGCCTGCAACAAGTTTTGAATACCCTCATTCTCTTCAATCTCTTTGTACATGTCTTGAACCTGCAGAACCGAGGGAACTGTCAGCCCGAAAAACAGTGACAAACAAGAAGAAGACTCCGAGTGATGAATCCGCGATAAGCCATCAGCAGCTTTATTGTCAACACCCTGTTTGTACACTATCTCAAAGTCGTAGGGCAACAGCTTGATCAACCACTTTTGATACTCCATTGTCACCTCCCGCTGTTCTAACAGAAACTTCAAACTCTTCTGGTCCGTATGCATCGTGAACCTATGACCAAGCAAATAATGTTTCCATTTTTGAATCGATAACACTATAGCCATTAGTTCACGCTCATACACTGATTTGGCCTGCTCGCGAGTTGTTAGACCATGGCTAAAGAAAGCTATTGGTCTATGGTCTTGCATCAATACTGCCCCCAGACCAAAGCCAGATGCATCAGCCTCCACCACAAACGCCTTATCAAAATCAGGCAGAGCCAACACCGGAGCAGATGCCATTGCTCCTTTCAACTTCTCAAACGCCTCTTGCGACTCAACACTCCAAGCGAACTGATCCTTCTTCAAAAGTTCAGTGAGAGGACGAGCCAGAGAGCCATACCCCTTCACAAAGCGACGATAGTACCCTGTAAGTCCAAGAAACCCGCGCAACTCCTTGACAGTTCTCGGAGTAGGCCAGTCAGACATCGCCTTGGTCTTAGCAGGATCCGTAGATACGCCCTCTGCATTGATAATGTGGCCCAGGTAATCAATCTGACGTTGAGCAAATAGGCATTTCTTCTTATTAGCAAATAAGCGATGCTCTGCAAACAGTTTCATCACAACCATCAGATGCTCCAAATGATCTTCAAGGTTAGCACTATAAATCAAAATATCATCGAAAAAGACCAAGATGAACTTCCTGAGGTAAGGACGAAAGATAGAATTCATCAAGGCTTGGAACGTAGCAGGAGCATTGGTGAGACCAAAGGGCATCACCAAAAACTCGTAATGGCCATCATGAGTCCGGAAGGCTGTCTTTTCCACATCTTCTTGCTTCATCCGGATCTGATGATATCCTGCTCTCAAATCTAATTTCGAAAATACCTGAGCGCCATTCAACTCATCCAACAGCTGATCAATAACTGGAATAGGGAATTTATCGATCACAGTAGCCCTGTTCAAGGCACGATAGTCAACACAGAAGCGCCAAGAGAGGTCTTTCTTCTTGACCAACAACACGGGGCTTGAATACGGGCTGTGAATAGGCTGAATGATCCCCGTAGCTAACATCTCCTTCACCATGGACTCCATCACCTCCTTCTGAGCATGGGGATACCTATACAGACGAACACTAACTGCTCCAACGCCTGGAAGTAAAGAAATAGCATGTTCATGACCCCGTATAGGCGGAAGTCCTGAAGGTGGAACAAAAACATGGTTAAACTGCTGCAACACTATCTCCACCTCCCGAGGCCATTCTAGTAGTGTATCACTATCCCCAGGTTGCTCCAAAAGTGAGAACCCACAATCATCATCCTGTTTATTACAACGAGTAGGCTGTACTGCCACACAAGTCAGTTGAGAATCCGACTCACCAATCAACTTCACTTCACGACCTTGATAGACAAAGGACATCTCGTGTGTCTCCCAGTTAATTCTACAATCTCCCAAAGTTCGTAACCATTGAACACCAAGTATGACATCCACCTGTCCCAACTCCAAAATGATAAAGTCTGTGGTGAAAGTAACGCCCTGCACAGTGAAACTGACATCTTTACACACCCCAGAGCCCTTGACCGTGACACCCGTGCCCAACAAAATATTGAGATGAGCATTAGGTGTTGTATGAAGCTTCAGTTTCGATGCAAGTAGTGGTGACAAGAAGTTATGTGTCGCACCACTGTCAAGCATAATCAAAGCAGCAGCTTTACGAACCAACCCTCGCATCTTCATGGTTCGTGGAGAAGAAATCCCCATGAATGAACTGAAAGACAGCTCCATACACTGACCAACCGGACTCTCGATCATCTCCACATCCGCATCTTCTTCCATGCGATGTTCTTGTAAAACTTCTACCACAAAATCATTCAATACTGTTAAGATCTGTAACTCCTTATTGGGACACTCATGTCCCTTAAACCCCTTCCCCTGACACTTGAAACAAATACTTCTTCTTCTCATATCGTCTAATTCAGCGCTTGTACGGTGTCTCTGAGGACAAGACAGACTAGGAGGAACTCCCCTCTCAACCGAATGTTTCTCTCCCATTTTTCTAGCATCACTGAATGTAGACTTCGACTTCCAACCAAGTAATGGCGTAGGCGCAGAAACCTTAGCAACTGGAACCAACTGTTGTTGAGCCTCCATTACCTTTGGTACTTCTCTCTGCATCACAGATCTCAACGTACTCGACTCCATAGACAACACCACTGCAATCAGTTCAGGTAAGTCCTGAGGTTTCATCATGTAAACCAGCTCCTGCATCTCCGGTTTCAAACCATTCAGGAAGATACCTTCTAATTTCACATCATCTAACCCTGAAACCTGCGCAGATAGATCCTCAAACTTCCTTACGTATTCCGCCACCGTACCTTCTTGTTTGATACAGAACAAACTCTGGCTGGGACCTTTCACTCGCAAGTTACCAAATCGAAGAAGGAGTCTCTTTTTGAAGTGAGTCCAATCCTCAAATGGAACGCGATAAATCTCCCAATTGAACCATCCTAACGCATCTCCAGCCAAATGAACTGAGACCAAATCCAACTTCTCTAGATCTGAGAATCCTCCAATGCGAAAATAACGTTCTACTAACGACAGCCAACCGTGAATATTCACACCATCAAACACAGGCATATCGACGTTCTTAAGCAATATTTTGCGATACTCGGGCCCAAAATTACTACGGCGAGGTTCCGAAGCATGAGGTGATACCTGAGAAAGATCCTCGGGGAAAAGCGACTGCGCGGTGCGACTAGGTCCTGGGGAATCGCGATCGACTCCCAACGGAGGCAGGCGAAGCAAGATCTGCTCCAGTGAGTGTTGCATCAAACGAGATCGCGAACGCTCTTCATGAAATTGCGAGTTCAGCGTGTTAATTCGATCAAAAATCTCCGGAATCGGATCAGAATCATCTCCCAGCGATACCTCAGACACAATCGGAGAAAGCTTCGGGTCAAACGATTTCAATTTCTCCATTGATTCGATCGGTTGTCACAACGCACCAAATGTTAAGAAGCAAACTCCGATACTTTTTATTGATAAGAAGAGAATTGTACAAGAGCGGACCACTAGCACATCACTAGCTCACGCTTAATCTCACGCAGGAGAACTCAAATACAATTTTCAACATTGAAAACTCTAAACAATGAGAACAGAGTATATATAATTTGAAATTCAAATCTAGATGTTTTTAGAGACTAAAAATATCTTTAACGGCAAAGAAGTCAAACTTCGGTCAAACCACCTCATGTGCTTCCTCACGAGCCTTCGAACGCCTCACGTATACACGTCGTAGCTTATCAGACTGGCACCATATATCTCTTCCTCTGGCTCTCTCCTACGTACACCGCAAGAAACCCTTTTGGTGCCGCCGAGGCTGCTCTGGTGGAGCGGCTTAGAATCTTCTTTGCTCCCAATATACTTCTCACCGAAGCCATTTCTATTTTTTGTCTGAAAAATGTGGAATTCCCTTTTAAGCTTCAGAAGATGTATGGAAAGATTCAAGTTATTGGATTGCTTACTGTTGGTTGATGATAGAAAGAATGGTTCATGTGGCGTATATATAGAAAGATCAATGAAGGGAATCTTCTCAGAAAAAATCATTGAAACTTGTGGTGGTTTACAAATGTGGGACAGCCTATAACTGAGTACCACATGGTTCTGTCATTACCATCTGGAGAAGATACATAAATGCAATTTGTCTACTTGGATAATCTCTATATGCAATTCTTACGGGCTTGTTTTCTCAATGTTTCTGAGACAAGACGTGCCCTATGATTTTTAAAACAAGGAGAAGCAAGTTCGGTGATGATTAGGTGGCTGGTTCTTTGTCCTATAGTACCCTAATTAATCTTAATGGATTTAATTGAAAGTTAAAAGTGGGGACTTGATGTATAATTTATACAGACATGGAGAAAACAATCACTTGTGAAGTGAAGATAATGGCTCATTAGCGTGCGTTGCTTGTCAACTTGTCATCTATCTAACTTAAAAAACAGAACCATGTTCTCTGTTCTAGTCTGTCCGACGCTTCAAGATCACAAGTTTCAGAGAGGTTACAACTCCTTTCTATATATACACACTTAAACTCATTCTTTCTATCATCAACCAACAACAAGCAATCCAACAACTTTTACATCTTCAGAAGCTTCACAAGAATTCAAACTTTCGGACAAAGAAATAGAAATGGCTTTCGTGAGAAGTCTATTGAGAGAAAAGAAGATTCTAAGCCTCTCTACCAGAGCAGTTTTGGTGGCCCCAAAAGGGTTTCTTGCGGTGTACATAGGAGAGAGCCAGAAGAAGAGATATTTGGTGCCAATCTCATACCTAAACCAGCCTTTATTTCAAGCTCTGCTCAGTAAATCCGAGGAAGAGTTTGGATTTGATTATCCGATGGGTGGCTTAATGATTCCTTGTCCTGAAGATACCTTCATCACCGTAACATCCATGCTTCAATGTATTAAATTTGGGCTTATCTTGGGCTTCTAACTAAAAACCAATTGGCAATTAGTAGATTGACTCTAACCCTTTATATATTAATGATAGTCCCTTTAAACTTCAGATGTGGGACTTGGATTGTATCCCAAAAATCTCCCCTTCAAACCAAGGACCACATGTGGAATATTAATATGCCTCCTCGAGATGATAACTCCATCTCGAACCGATCCCACTTGGACCGATAATAAACCTCTTTTTGGGCCCCCATTACTCGGGTTAACAAGAGGCATGTTCGTATCCACTTTTCTAAGTCCACCATAATTTTAACCTTGGGCTCTGATACCATATTAAATTTAAGACAAGAACTTTGTATAAAGAATTACTCTCTTTATTAATGTGTTTAGAAAATATCCTCTCAAAACTAAACACTCTCAAAGCTCTCTCTTAATTCATGGCTTATGTCACAACTCAACATAGCCTTTTATATCAAGCATAAATCCTAATCCTATTAGGAAAACACCAATATTTAGATTACTCCTAAATATTTCTTGAGCTTATCTTCTCTCTTATTCTTAGCAGTCCTTTGTAAGAATAACTTGGGCCTTAAGGTTCAAAGCTTATCCAACAATCTTCCTCTTAAGCTTTGAATCTTCTTCTGCAACATCTTGAACTCCTAGCAACCTTCTCATTTCAATAAACTGAATTCTTGCCAAAGCCTTTGTCAAAATGTCTGCCTTCTGATCAGCTCCAGGAATGTGATCAATATAGATGAGCTCCCTCTCAACACATTCACGAATGAAGTGAAATCTCTTGTGAATGTGTTTGCTCTTACTGTGAAATACATGATTCCTTGCTAGAGCAATAGCAGCTTTGTTGTCAACATACAACATGATCTGCTTGCTTCTCCAACCTGTAACTTCACTTAAGAGATCCTGAAGCCAAATTGCTTGCTTAGCTCCCTCTGTTGCAGCCATAAACTCGGCCTCACAAAACGACATCGCTACCGTGTCCTGTTTCTGCAAACACCAAGTAACAGGTGTGTCTCCAAAGAAAAAGACGTGACCAGTTGTACTTCTTCCATCGTCCTGGTCAACATTGTGACTGCTATCGCTGAAACCAACCAGCTCTCTTGAACCTCCTCGCCTGTACTTTAGTCCATATGAAGCTGTTCCTCGGAGATAACGCAGGATTTGCTTCACGACTTCACCATGCGATTTGCGTGGACTCTGCATATACCTGCTAATAATTCCAACAGCAAAAGCAAGGTCGGGGCGAGTGTGTACCAAATATCTTAAGCAGCCAACAAACCTTCTATAGCGAGTAGGATCAATCTCTGCTTCATCGAGAGCTTTTGACAGCTGCAGTCCGAACTCCATCGGTATCAAAGTCGAATTTCAGCTCTCCAAACCAGCTTCCAACAAGATTCTTTTCGCATATCCTTCTTGCTTGATAGTGATCCCATCCTTCTCTTGACTCACTTCAATTCCAAGGTAATAGGTGAGCTTACCAAGGTCTGTCATCTCAAATTTTGCAGACATACCTTTCTTAAACTCGATTATGGCCGTGAGTTTATTTCCTGTAACCAATAAATCATCGTCATAGACTGCAACCAAGAGCAGCTCTTTGTCTTTTGTTCTACGATACACAGAAGCTTCCTTAACACATCTCTTGAAACCCATCTCTTTCAAGATCTGATCAAGCTTTGTATTCCAAGCTCTCGGAGCCTGTCTCAATCCATACAAAGCTTTTGATAGTTTATAAACTCTGTGCTCTTCTCCTTTGATCTCAAAACCTTCAGGCTGTTCTACATACACATCCTCTTTTAACTCACCGTGTAAGAAGGCTGTCTTCACATCTAAGTGATGGATTTCCCATCCATCTGTCGCAGCTAAAGCAATCAAAAGTCGTATGGTCTCTAAGCGTGCTACTGGAGCGAATGCTTCACCAAAATCTACACCACTTTCTTGCACATATCCTTTTGCCACAAGCCTGGCTTTGTGCTTACTTATAGAGCCATCAGCATTCCTTTTAATTTTAAATACCCACTTAAGACCAATTACCTTCACTCCTCTTGGTCTATCAACAAGCTTCCATGTGTTGTTTTTGTTTATGGACTCTATTTCCTCTCTGCACGCAACTCTCCACACTTGTTGATCCTTAGCTTCCTTGTAATACCTTGGTTCGTTGTTAATTAGGAACAGAAGTGTCTCACTCTCGATCGTTGCTAACATAACATAGTCTTCGAACCTCTTTGGCTTATTAGTCTGTCGAGTAGTCCTTCTTAAAGGCTGCTGTTGAATTTCTTGTGTAACTTCTTCCTCATGATCATCTGCATTTTCTTGTGATGTAACACTCTCTGTTATATCTCCCTCTGCATCCTCTGCATTGTTCTCTGTTACAACTGGTCCTTCTCCAACATCTTCGACTTCTCCCCATCGCATGTGAAACATGCCAGGTTCTCTGTTTTCACTATCTCTAGCCGAACTCCACGACCATTTGTCTTTCTCGCTGAACACCACATCTCGACTAACAGTAATTCTTCGAGTAGAAGGATCAAATAATCTATAAGCCTTCGATCCAGGCTCAATTCCAAGATGTAACAGAGGCTTTGACCTATCATCAAGTTTCTTGAGGAGCGTATTATCAACCTTTGCATACGCAACACAGCCAAACACCCTTAAATGCTCAATATTTGGCTTCCTTCCTCGCAGACTCTCGTAAGGTGTCATGTTGTTAAGTGCTTTGGTAGGCACCCTGTTTATTAAATAAGTAGCATGTCGAACTCCTTCTCCCCAAAGATAATTTGGCACCTCCTACCTTTAAGGAGACTCCTGGTCATCTCCATTAGAGTTCTGTTCCTCCTCTCTACCACACCATTCTGTTGAGGGGTGTAAGGAGCTGTTAAATGCCTTGTGATCCCAGCAGTTTCACAAAACTGATTGAATTCACCTGATGTAAATTCTCCCCCCTATCTGTCCTTAGAGTCTTGATATCCCTTCCAAGATCTTTTTCTACTACATTCTTGAATCCTTTGAAGCTTCCAAAAGCTTCACTCTTCTCCTTTATCAAAATAGACCACATGTACCTTGAGTAGTCATCGATAATCACAAATATGTACCTGTTATTTGCGAGTGTGCAGGAGTTATGGGACCACACAGGTCCGCATGTAGTAGTTCAAGTGGTTTAGAGGCTCGAAACTGGGTAGCTTTAGGGAAGACATGTCGAGTCTGCTTGCCAACTAAACAAGACTGACATAGTACTTTTTCATCTCTAACATCCGATAAACCATGAACCATATTCTGTAGAAACATTGTCTTGATCGTTTTGAAACTGATGTGTCCCAATCTAGCATGCCACTTCCAGGTGTTGTCATCGAGACGAGATAGCAAGGAGATTGGTCTCCCTATCTTGAGATTAATCTTATAGAGACGATTTGCAGAACGCATGACTCGCACCAAGAGTCTCTCGCTTGGATCGTGAACCGTAGGGTAGTCTTGTCTCATACGGACATCACAGCCTACCTCTGTTGCCTGTCCGAGGCTCAGTATATTACTCTTAAGGTCAGGGATATAATAAATATCAGATACTAGAATCTGTTCTCCATTCTTGCTTTCAAATAGGATCGAACCTTTCCCAACAATGTTTACACACGAGCCATCTCCGAACTTCACTTGCCCTCTTATGTTTCTATTAAGCTCAGAAAAATAAGATTCTTGTCCTGTCATATGATTGCTTGCCCCGTTATCTAAGTACCACATGCCATCTTCTCTGCTGTAGTTCTTAGGGATAAGTTTGTCTTCATTTAAAAACACAACCTCATGCAAATACAGAGTTTGATCCGCCTTCTCTGTTTCTTCTGCTTCAACTTTGTTTGATTCTTGCAGTTTTTGTGTTTTCTCTGGACAAGAGGAGGCATAGTGACCGACCTTGTCACATCTAAAACAAGTTATAACTTTTTCTTTCTTATCTTGAGTTTGATATTTGATTCGTGTATCCATCAGTTCGATCATGTCCATTGAATCTTCCCCTGCCTCGCCCTCTGCCGCGACCTCTGTTGCCTCTGCCACCACGACCGCGACCTCTGCCTCTGAAGTTATTAAATTTCTGATTATAGTTTGATTGTGTTTGATAATCAGAACCTGTAAACAACAACTTTCCTTGTGTATCATCTTGTTTATCTTCTCCTTGTATTCTCTCCTCAAAAGCTTTGAGTCTTCCAACTATCTCTTGGAAGCTAGTAGTATTGAGATTTAGTACTTGTTCCAGAGAGGCAACAAGATGAATGAACTTGTTCCTTGGCACATTGTTTAATATCTTCTTTACCATCCTCGGTTCATCGATCGGCTGTCCAAGTGATGTAGCTTGTGTCGCGATTTCAGATAACTTTCCTGCAAAGCTATCAACCTTGTCTGATTCTCCCATCTTAAGCTTCTCGAAATCAGACATTAGAGTCTGCAAACGTGCCTCCTTGACACGGTCAGCTCCCATATTCCTTGACTTTATCGAATTCCAAATATCTTTTGGTGAAGCCAAATCACCAACCTGTAGTATTAGAGATTATGGGATCGACTGAAATAACAATGCAATCGCAACATCATTCTTTTCATCATCAGTTGAGCCAGGTTCTATAGTCTCCCAAACTTTCTGTATTCTCAAAATCACCTTCATCATCATTGACCAAACCGTATAGTTTGTAGAGGTGAGCTGAGGACATTGGATTGAGACTGAATTTTCCATGTCCTTCGGACGAGTTGTTGTAGCTACTTCGCTCATAGTTTTGAATCAAATCCGATCCTTTGGATTGATCAAAAACACCTTGCTCTGATACCATATTAAATTTGGGCTTATCTTGGGCTTCTAACTAAAAACCAATTGGCAATTAGTAGATTGACTCTAACCCTTTATATATTAATGATAGTCCCTTTAAACTTCAGATGTGGGACTTGGATTGTATCCCAACACAATGATGATATTTAAAAGAAGAAAAAAGTAACAGTGGTTAGAGATAAACTAATGTATTATATAAGTTAGCTTTTTCCCTCTTTATTTGTGAAAAAAGAGGTTACAAAACTCAAATGTGAATACCAACTTTGTGTACGAAACAATGGTGTCAATACGTATCACAGATAGTAATTTGACTATAACATCATCTTGCTGTTGTATAAACAAAGTTTGTGTATATCCATATCATGTGGCCAGAAATTAAGTTGTGAGAGCGTATATATGTTTTTTTTGCATCCGGTAGACAAAAACCATTAATATTCACTAAGATTCTTATCAGGGCTTCTCTAACGTACAATTCTTAGTTTGTTTGTTTTCTCTCCATATCACACATTCATGCCATTATTTCTAAGAGATTTACAGTCGCTAGCTTTAAATATATGTATGCATATCACTAGAAAATCAAATAAACAATATATACATTAAGAGTCGATAAAAAGGAAAACAAACGAAAACATTGAGCGAGGAAGGCACTGAGTTACAAAGACATGAGACTCTCGATATGATTTGGGAAAAAATCGATGCTGTATATACAGTAGTTATCAAGTCCATAACGGCATCTTAAGTCATCACCCACAACCACAATTCCTTCAAACAAAGCTTCTCTAATACTGTTACTCCTCGGATCAAAATATAGAATATAAAACGACTTAGACAATGACCATAGTGTAAAGATAAGCTCACCGGCCTCACTAATAACACCATTGAACTATTGAAGGATAGGGTTTTCCCCCGTAATGGGTCTTTCTCAGAAGAGGTAAAACAATATTTTTATGCCTCCATAGAAAGAGGTAAAACAATATATGATATTTCATTTGCTTATATTTACTCTTTAATTTATCTCTTTTTTTATTTGATTATTTTGGTGTTTGAGTTAACTAAATTGTAATCAAGGTTTTTTTTGAAGTCTTGGCTTTATTTTTTATTTTTAATAATTTATCACAAAATGAATCAACATAATCCTCCAACCTGCATAATTAAGACACTCACTTTATAACCATTTTTTTTATTCACTTTCTCATTTCTTAGCACTACAAGAAAGACGTACATTGTTAGCTCGGAAAATATGCTATCATATGTAATACATAGCGATTTCGTAAATGTTATGATATCGGCAGCTATGGTAGATACCCCATCTATAATAGCGTTATTTTTCTATGCTATAATAAGTTCATATACGATAGCGTTAGTTGAATGTTTTAATTTAGTTTTTTCCGTAGCAATATCTGAATGCCGTTATTTATTTTTTCATAACAATTTATGAAAATTTTCAATTTTTTCTAACAACTCAAATTGGGTGCTATGATATATCAATGTACAATAGCAAATATTGTTTGCCGTAATTTATGTTTTCATAACTCTTTTTCGTGTTGTATTACCTTATTGCATAACTAAATTTCTTCGCTATGATGTATATTATAACATTTTTTTTTGCTATTGCAGATAACATTTTTCTCTTGCTATTATATAGATGACTTAGTGCTATCTTTAAAAATAGAACATGCTATCATATGTAATATATATAATCTGTAATTTCAGAGAAAGAAACCATTTATAACATCTCAAAATCATTCTGAATAACATCCCAAACACAATTCCAAAACATTCCGAATCACAATACCAAACACAATTCGAAATCCAAAATGCAAAACATAAAACATTCCAAATCCAAAATACATAATACTAGTCTTAAACTAGCTGGACCAAAGTTGCTTCATCCCTGATGTAGTTACTTTCAGTATCAATTATTTATCAATCCACAATTTGCAATCAATCAACACACCAAGAATACACAAAATGCTTAATCTATTCTTAATTAAGTAAAAGGTTCTTATGTCACTACTTATCTAATCAAAGTTACTCAAATAAAGTAAACAAGACAATGCAAACTCAAGGCAAACAAACTCAAATAGCAAATATACTGGAAATCAAGAATTAACAAGAGAACCTTGGGCAAAGTAATTGACTTGGGAGATAGCTAATCAATCCTAGATGTCTAAGTAACAATCAAGAACAATCCTATGGCTAGAACACTAATGCAAATCAATTCATTTCCATGATAGAGATCCTATGCTAATCAAGTGATAATCAACAATTTCCAAAGGTAATCACAAGAAAAACATGCAGTAAGAACAAGTTCAAATACCA
>NC_025704.1:19479044-19479410 GCF_000633955.1 Camelina sativa
ATAAGATAAGATATATGTCTCCTTAATAGGTTTAGAGTATTTATAGTAAAGGAGAAAAAAACCTAGGTCAACCCAAAACAAACTGGGTCAAACCTGGGTCAACAATAAAACAGGATTAGTGCAAACTCCATCGGCCATGGTTCGGCCGAGTGCTGCGGCCGCGTGTGCTCGACCGGTCTAGGTTTGGCCGCGTCGCCTGGCCGCGTGTGTCTTCGCGCCTTCAGCACTTGAACTCCATCGGTTGAGCTTTGGCCGGGTGGTGTGGCCGCGTGTCTTCTCGCGCCTTGGTCGTCTAAACACCATCGGCCATGGCTTGGCCGCGTGTGGTGCCCGCGTGTGCCTTCGCACTTTAGTCATCTAAACACC
>NC_025704.1:19480508-19481814 GCF_000633955.1 Camelina sativa
CTTAATAGGTTTAGAGTATTTATAGTAAAGGAGAAAAGAACCTAGGTCAACCCAAAACAAACTGGGTCAAACCCGGGTCAACAATAAAACAGGATTAGTGCGAACTCCATCGGCCATGGTTCGGCCGAGTGCTGCGGCCGCGTGTGCTCGACCGGTCTAGGTTTGGCCGCGTCGCCTGGCCGCGTGTGTCTTCGCGCCTTCAGCACTTGAACTCCATCGGTTGAGCTTTGGCCGGGTGGTGTGGCCGCGTGTCTTCTCGCGCCTTGGTCGTCTAAACACCATCGGCCATGGCTTGGCCGCGTGTGGTGCCCGCGTGTGCCTTCGCACTTTAGTCATCTAAACACCATCGGTTGAACTTTGGCCGGGTGGTGTGGTCGCGTGGCTTCGATCGGGGAGCTCTTGGCCGCGTGGGATGGCCGCTTGTGCCTTCGCACTCTCACCTTTCGGCAACTACTCCTCTTTGCAATAAAACAGACCCAAATGCTCCAAATGTGTAGGGATCACTCCAAGAACCTGAAAGAATAACAACTAGATGCAAATGCTCCTAAAACAACCTAGAATGACATGATTATGCAACAAGATTATGCAAAAACAAGGCTTAAAACCCAACAAAAACACAAGATATCAACTCCCCCAAACTTATCTCTTGCTGGTCCTCAAGCAAGAACCAAACAAAAAGTGAGAGAGAGAGGTTTAAAAATGGGATTCAGAACCTAAAGGCATGAGATAAAGGATTCAAACCAAAGTCCTTAGATGCAGTTCAATGGTGCTAAGATCAATCAAAGTCCTTACAAATATTTTTCTATGCTTAACACAATGCACCACTCTAGTTCATCTTCTATCTATTGGCAAAGACTTGCAATCCTATTGAACATCTCTTTCACATTCATTAAAGTGCTTGGTGTGATCTTGCAAATGGACAATAAATCAAGCTCAATTGGTTTAAGGGAAAGGCTGTTTATTAAGTGGTTGGAAATTGGTGTTTTTTGGGTGGTTAACTCTCAAACAAAGAGGAATGCTAGACAGTCATGTAATCTATCTAAGACCAAGAATAATTTGGGCATACAAAGCTTAGCTCTTGATGTTCTACCCACCTAAAAGCTTTTCTACCCCTTATTCTTATCTTTCTTATCTTCCTTTTAAACCCAAAAACTCAACCTTATTCAACTCAACCCCTTTTTCTTCTTTACTTATGGCCTTATTCCTTTATTTTTTTATTGAATCTCTAAGGCTATTCTTGCTTTAAACACTAGCTCATTTTCTTTCTTATTCATTCTATGCTATACTCCCAATTTTGTTTCATTTT
>NC_025704.1:19483281-19485165 GCF_000633955.1 Camelina sativa
TGAAGCTCTTGGTGGGTCATAGAAACCAATGGCAGTACTAGGTTCACCATGGAATGAGTGTCTCTCCATTTCATCCTCAACTTCATCTTCTTGTTCTTCTCTTGAGTCCACAACAACTTCAGGGTTTGGATTGGAGGTACTTGCAATGGCTAGTTTAGCTTCCACATTCTTCAATCTGTTGTGCATACTCTTCATTCCCTTGACCAACTTTTTGATGTTTTTCTCTTGCCAGTTAGCCAAACGCTGGAGAAGATGGATGTCGCTGTGTGCTGCTCTAAGAGACTTGTTTGTAGTGGCCTCTTCAAATGGTTGGAAGGCATACCTTGCACTACCATAGACTGGACTAGGAGGAGCTTCTTGTTGATCATCCTCAGCTTGACTTCTCTCCTTGTTTGAAGTTGTTATTGGAATCACTGGCCCATCATCCTTAAAGGAGTAGAGGAAGTCATCTTGTATTTGGCAGCATATTCCAAACATGGCATAGAGAGATGTGACATCCTTTTGAGGGAGCAAGAGCCTCTTCTTCCTAAAGCTTGAGAAAATGTACCCATAGTAGACATAGAACCCCTTCTCAGTTTGGCCATCCAAATAAGTTGTCTTCTTGAGGTAGACTGGATCAAGCCTTGCAATATCATGGTCAAACTCTCCTAGCTGAACCCCCTTTGCTTGTAAGATGGGGGTGACAAGACCACCCATACTTAGAATTGGTGTCTTATCACTTGTTGTCCAAACCCAACTTTGGTAATGGAGCAATTGATGGAGGAAGACAGCAGCAACACATGTGTTTTCGGCATTAGAAAATGGTTGGTTCCCTCCTTCATAGGTTCTTATGAAAGGTTGCAGCCCTGCTAGAAGACAACCAAGTTCATTTGCCTGAACACCTCCAGCCTCTCTTCTTGCAAAAAGAGTGTGAGAGAGAACCTTGTGAGCATATCTCACTGTAGGATGCTGAATGCTTGAGTTCTTGAGCTGACCAGGTTTGTACTTTCCCACTCCAATATCTTGCCAAAAAGAACGGAACTCCCTTGGGTTGATGTTGTATTCCAATCTTGTTCCTGGTGGAAACCCATAGATAGCCCCTAACTCTCCAAAAGTCATCTTGTAGTGCTTCCCTTGAACCTTAAACTCAAAATGCCCAAGATCATTAGCTTCCCCTACCATCTCATCTTCATAATAAGTTACTGACAAGGATGCAAGGAACTCTCTTGTTGGCTCAACATAGGTGGGAAAGGCCATATTGAAGAACTGTCCTAATCCCAAAGTTGTGAAGATAGTCTGCATGTCTTCAAGGAGGCCAGCATTGTGAAGGAACTCATGATCTGGGTATCTAGTTGGAGCAAACTTAATTTGCTTAAGTCGCTGCATTAGTTGGGAGTAGGTAGGCTTCTTCTTAAGTTTCTTGCTCTGCTTTTCCTTAGCAGCTGGAGGTGGTGGAAGTTCAGAGTCACTCTCACTCATACCCCTTTCCTCTGAATCACCATTCTCAATCACATGCTCCTTATTTTTCTTCTTGCTTGTTGAAACTTTTTGTGAAGCAAGTGAAGACTTAGAAGGAACTACCTTTTTCTTCTTCTTTTCAACAACCCTTTCCACTACCTCCTTTGTCTTTGTTTGTTTGTCTCCAGGTTTCAAGTTGGTTCTACCCATTGTTCCTCTAAAATACACAAAAACACTTGAAAGATATTAGTAAGGCTCACTAGGAGCCACAATTTGTAACCACAGCTAATAAGTGCCTAGTATCTAGAAGATAAATCAACAAAATTAAACCAAGGGAACAAAGGTGAACCAACTGTGACAAAAACTTCACAAACAAACTCAAAATTTGCTTCCTAAAAATTTAAGAATTTCGATTATCCCCTAACTATGTCAATTTGCCTTCAAAAC
>NC_025704.1:19487127-19488296 GCF_000633955.1 Camelina sativa
TTTAGTGTTTTAAGGGATGCAATCGATAAATTGAGAAAAGAGAAGAAGAAATCGGGTTTTAGGAGGTTGAGAGAAGGATCAAACCGGCCAGGATCAAATCGGTTTACTAGGATTGAACCGAATTAAACCGAAAAGGAGAAAGAAGACTTACCTTGGTAGGCTCAATCGGTCAGCCTTTGGCCGATGGCCTTGGCCGATGATACCCACGCGGGGTCGCCTTGCCCGCGTCTCCTGGCCGCGTGTGCGTTCGCACCAAAGACCAACAAATCGTGTTGATTCTCACTCGGCTTCATTTTGACCGCGTGTCGTTGCCGATGGTCTTCACGCGGGGTCGCTTTTGCCCGCGTCTCCCGGCCGAGTGTGCCTTCGCACCAAAACCCAACAATTACTTGTGATCCTCGATCGGCCCTATTTTGACCGCGTATTGTGGCCGATGCAACTCACGCTGGGAGCCTTTGTCTCCTGGCCGCGTGTGCGTTCGCACCAAAACCCCCCTGTTCAACACCAAGTTCACACAAGTCTCCCAAACATTCTAATGTTCAATACTCAGAAACACACAAATTCAAACACACAAACTAAAAAAAAGTAGAGGATATTTACATAAGAATACCATGGGAATGCCTCCCAAGCGCGCTTGTTTTACGTCTCTAAGCTTGACGTTACCGCGCCGCTTAGGCGTTTTGAGGGTCTGAGAGAGAAACAATTGTTCCCTCCTCAATGAAGTCATTTGCCAAGTAGTTCTTTAGCCTCTGTCCATTAACCACAAACTCATTTCCAGCCTTGTTCAGCAACATAAAGGCTCCATAAGGTCTAACCTCTTTGATCTTGAATGGTCCAGACTAGCGGGACTTGAGCTTTCCCGGGAATAGCTTCAAGCGGGAATTGAACAGCAACACCAAATCTCCTTCCTTGAAAACCCTTGGAAGAATCCTCTTGTCATGGAATGCTTTTGTCCTCTCCTTGTAGATTTTTGAACTCTCATAAGCTTCAAGGCGGATCTCCTCTAACTCATTCAATTGCACCAAGCGTTTCTCATGAGCACTCTTGATATCAAAGTTAAGAAGCTTAACTGCCCACATTGCTTTATACTCTAACTCAACTGGCAGATGACAAGACTTTCCATAGAGAAGGTTGAATGGAGTTGTTCCAATTGGTGTCTTGTAGGCAGT
>NC_025704.1:19492023-19528706 GCF_000633955.1 Camelina sativa
CATAGTTCCCATCACTTTGAGCAAGATTCTCAACTAGCATCATCCCTTGTTCTGCATTTTGGCCCAAGAAGTTTCCATTGCTTGCTGTATCAAGTAGCATTCTATACTTAGGCAAAACTCCTCTATAGAGTGTACCCAACTGTGACTCTTTGGAGAAACCATGATGTGGACATTGAGAGATGTACCCCTTGAATCTTTCCCAAGCTTCACAAAAACTCTCATTTCCCTTTTGAGCAAAGCTTGATATCTCATTCCTTACCCTTGCTGTTCTTGTAGTAGAGAAGAACTTAGAGAGGAAGGCTTTCTTACACTGATCCCATGTGGTAATGGTGTTCTGAGGCAGATTCTTTTCCCAAATGTGAGCATTATCACCAAGAGAGAAGGGGAAAAGGCGCAGCTTGAAGGCATCTTCAGAGATACCATTGATCTTAACAGTCCCACAAAACCTATCAAATTGATCCAAGTGATCAAGAGGGTCTTCCATTGCCAAACCATGAAATTTTGATCCTTGAACCATGTTGATAAGACTGGCCTTGATCTCAAAGTGATTGTTCTCAACTGGTGGAGCTCTAATTCCAGTTCTATGTCCATTGACATTTGGTGCATCATAGGCTCCAATGAGAGGGGCTTGTCTTGGAGGATGGATAGGAGCTTGGTTTTCATTGGGCTGATCATGTCCATTATGACCAGCGGCTGGAGGTGGGTTGTTCTCCATGGCTTGGCGGGCTAGACGGCGGTTCTCTCTTTCAAGACGGTGAATCTCGTCAACAGGCTGAAACAAGTTTGCTAAGCCGTGGCTTCTCAAGTTTATACACCCTGAAAATCAAAGAAAAACCACCAATGCAACCCAAGTAACAAACAGTGTAAAGTAAATGAATAGTCTCAAGCAAAAATGAAATCCTAATGGTCAATTAGAATGCAAACGGGCAACGGCGCCAAATTGATGTAGTTACTTTCAGTATCAATTATTTATCAATCCACAATTTGCAATCAATCAACACACCAAGAATACACAAAATGCTTAATCTATTCTTAATCAAGTAAAAGGTTCTTATGTCACTACTTATCTAATCAAAGTCACTCAAATAAAGTAAACAAGACAATGCAAACTCAAGGCAAACAAACTCAAATAGCAAATATACTGGAAATCAAGAATTAACAAGAGAACCTTGGGCAAGGTAATTGACTTGGGAGATAGCTAATCAATCCTAGATGTCTAAGTAACAATCAAGAACAATCCTATGGCTAGAACACTAATGCAAATCAATTCATTTCCATGATAGAGATCCTATGCTAGTCAAATGATAATCAACAATTTCCAAAGGTAATCACAAGACAAGCATGCATTAAGAACAAGTTCAAATACCACTAAGCACCCTAATCATCAATTTCCATTGGCTAGGAATGCAAAGCTCTTGAAAAGTTTGGTTCAGGAATTTCATCAAACACCTTGTGGGCATGGAAATCCTAAAGTCTAGATTTAAGCTTGATCAAGGCTATCTAGCAATATTATCACTAATCAAGATAGGAAATGCATAAAATAAACCCTAGACATCAAAGATCAACCATCTATCTCCCTAATCTACCAAGCCCAAAGTTCTTAAAAGATCTACTCACTAATCATCATGATCACACAAAGGAAAGAGGTTTGTCTTTGTGAAATCATAATAAAAGCTTGTAGATTAGGAGATTAGAAAGACAAATTTGCTATTAAGACTGGGAAATCAACCAAAGATTCAATAACCAAGAGTAAACAAGCTTAAGAACCCTAAGTGGCTGCTAAAACAAAACATAAGATAAGATATATGTCTCCTTAATAGGTTTAGAGTATTTATAGTAAAGGAGAAAAGAACCTTGGTCAACCCAAAACAAACTGGGTCAAACCCGGGTCAACAATAAAACAGGATTAGTGCGAACTCCATCGGCCATGGTTCGGCCGAGTGCTGCGGCCGCGTGTGCTCGACCGGTCTAGGTTTGGCCGCGTCGCCTGGCCGCGTGTGTCTTCGNCTTAATAGGTTTAGAGTATTTATAGTAAAGGAGAAAAGAACCTAGGTCAACCCAAAACAAACTGGGTCAAACCCGGGTCAACAATAAAACAGGATTAGTGTGAACTCCATCGGCCATGGTTTGGCCGAGTGCTGCGGCCGCGTGTGCTCGACCGGTCTAGGTTTGGCCGCGTCGCCTGGCCGCGTGTGTCTTTGCGCCTTCAGCACTTGAACTCCATCGGTTGAGCTTTGGCCGGGTGGTGTGGCCGCGTGTCTTCTCGCGCCTTGGTCGTCTAAACACCATCGGCCATGGCTTGGCCGCGTGTGGTGCCCGCGTGTGCCTTCGCACATTAGTCATCTAAACACCGTCGGTTGAACTTTGGCCGGGTGGTGTGGTCGCGTGGGATGGCCGCTTGTGCCTTCGCACTCTCACCTTTCGGCAACTACTCCTCTTTGCAATAAAACAGACCCAAATGCTCCAAATGTGTAGGGATCACTCCAAGAACCTGAAAGAATAACAACTAGATGCAAATGCTCCTAAAACAACCTAGAATGACATGATTATGCAACAAGATTATGCAAAAACAAGGCTTAAAACCCAACAAAAACACAAGATATCAATCCCCTGTAATAATGGATATTGTTTTATATCAGTTTTGCACATGAAATACTATAAGCACAAGCATCACAGTAAATAATACTTACCAAAAGCACAAGCATCAGTTTAAAACAGTCAATATTTGACCAACTGATCAATTGGCCATGCGATAGATGAACCAAGTGCATCTCTCATATACCCAATCTCATATGATGGCCTCCAAACCGTTGTGTCATCTACCTTGACTATATCTATCCAAACTCGCACATCGTTATTAGAACCCAAGTGAACACAGTGTACCTTTTGCTCTGGATCAGTTGAATGCACCCGTCCTTCAGCAACAACCCGCTTCCTTCCGCTACTATCCATTAACTTACACTTCTGATTTTCCTTGATAGCTCCATTTTGTCGCTGACAATTTGACAATATCAACCAATTACTACAGGAATGAGACATAACCATAATCAACTTTTCAGAACATATAAATATAAGTTACTGGAGATCTTCGAAGAGGGGACTGTGCAGCTGTTTGAGTTTCCATTGCATTAGATTTTGGAACTGTTCTTGAAGACTTCTCGCATGATGCTGAGGTTTGTGTCATATGCGATTTAGATGCATAATTTTGAGTAGGAGATAACTGACCTGTTACATCTAGGTTGTTTTCAAAGACAACTTTGGTGACAGGCTATGCTACAAAAGACAGTAAACAGTCCTCTATGTATGTCGCATCTTTTGTAGACCTCCAAATAAATATGTTGGGTTCGTGTACCACATCAACAAAAAATTTTACACCCTTTGGTCCGAGTGGAAGTCCATTCACCAAAGCTTTCTGTTCTTGTGTGTTCCAATGGCCTTCAGCAACAACTACATCATCGTCAGACAGATCAAGTAGTTTGCATTTGTTCGAAGAATTGGTTCTTGTGCCCTATAAAACACATTAATAAATCACTTAAGTATTCTAGATGATCTATAACCTGTACAAACTTTACCAGTGGTGCCATATCTTCTTTGTGGTCCCCCTGTTCTAGACTAACACACTTCATGGCAGGCCATGCAATCATGTGTCCAACAGATTCTTCAATCGTGAACATTTCACCAGCAGGTCTCCAAAGGAATGCTTCGGGTACAGTGGCAGTGTCAACCAATACTTTATAATCTAAAGGACCTAAACGAATCCCACTCACAACATCATCTGGATCCGTCGATATAATACGTCCCTCAGCAACATTCGCAGCATCACCAGCCCGGTCAATCAAAATACACTTTGGTTGTGATTTTTTGTTCAGACTCTACGCAAATTTAGATTATTAAAAGCAAAATCAGAGTGTATAGTTATAAAGAAATCAATATAATGAATTATTAATCACTTACCCTTGCAGCGGAGTTTTCACCAACTTCAGCTTCTTGTCTCTATAACATGCAAGAAAAATATCAAACAATGTTTACATCATTATCCATCAGCTTATTGTACAAATAGAATAATACATTACCTGGTTCTTCAGATTGAAAATTTCATTTTGTAGTTCAGTAACCTTGTGCTTGAGCTTAATTTGATTCTCTTCCATTTCAGCCAAACACTTGTGCTTAGCTTGGAAACAAGCAAATTTGGTCTTAGTCATATTTCTGCCCATTGCCCTCATTCGACCGGGATTATCAGGTCCTAACAGTTGGCTAAGTGTATGTTATCCTTCATTTGTTGCAACTGATGGATGATCAGAATTAACAAGTTCAGCTGCCTTTTTCTGCAAATTTAGTCATTTACATGTAAAAACAGTATAATTTAAATCTATACTGAAAACCAAATTCACGAGGATACTAAATTATAACTTACAATTTTTTCAGCTGCATTTGTATTCACGGGTGTCCCATCCTTTCTATTATGCGATTTCACCCACACTTTGATTCTTGACACTTCATAATGATCTGAAATTTCTTGTTTCTAAACAAATAAATAATATATCATTCAAAATACTTTTTAACTTCTGAGAATTAACAACGTAATTGCATTAAGCGTACCAATTCTTCAGCTAGTCTAACCATTCCTTTGCGGCTACAAGTGTGTGGAATCTGTTTGCGCCTCATTTCCTTATAGAAACAACCAAACAGAAAAAAAAACAAGATATACACTTAGCAAGATTGTTCAATTCACATAAGAGACGGAAAGAAAAAAGCTACTAACCTGTCATGTGAATTGAGATAAATAAAAGCTTGTTCAGTTCCAAGATGTACACTTAGCAACACTTGCAAAACAGAATTAAAGAAAGAGTATAAGTTTCAATTAGATACATAACAAAATCAGATACTTAAACAAAATCGCAGAGACTAATTGGATACATAACTAATCGGATACTAATGTGCTCTGAATCAATTGGATAATGAACAAATCTATTGCATGTAGAAAAATAACTGTGAATTGTTCTAATTTCATAACTGTGAATCAATTGAACAAATCTATTGCATATCCAAAAATCAAAACTTATATAAAACAATCATATGAGGAAGAAAACAACCTTCGAGTGGAGCTCAAATCCAGAACTTAAATCTGGCGGTACTTCAGAGGGCGGTGACGGCGACGGTGATTGGCGAACCAATTGGTGTGTGTAAGAGATTTACAGGTAACTGGGTGAAGTGCAGGAGAAAGACTCGAACAAACCAACCTTCAAATGCAGCTCAAATCCTGCAGAGATTAAGTCCGGCGGTGCTTCAGAGGGCGGCGATGGCGAGTTTAATAACGGAATTGGCTCACGAGATTTTAGGGTTTCAGCAACTAAAAGAGAAAGGGGTGAAGTGAAGGAGAGAGAGTCCGATAAAGTGTTTAGTCTTTTTATTTTTTGGAAAAATTTGCTAAGTGTTTGGCGGAATATGTGATTATAGTTCCTGCTTCTTAAAAAACTATTATAGCATTTATACAATGCTATCATATGGTAACCAAATTATAAACTCAACTTTGATAGCAATTTTGAAAATCGTGCTATTACGAGGTGCTATCAATGTATATATTTTTTGTAGTGTAGAGAACTATATATTCTGGAAAAATTTGGTAAAGAATTCCAGATATAAAAGTTCAGGGGATTGAACCTAACGTGAATTTAACATGCAACCTTCTGATCCGGATTCATACACGCAACCATTGGGCCATGAATCCGGATGTTAAAAACTCAATACTTAATCGTATTTATCCGTAATTAATCAATTATACTATAAATAGTTCTTCAATTGGTTTGGTGTTTTGTCTTTAATTTTCAATTAGATAACAACCCGCACTATGTGCGATACAAAATAATTTTTACTGTAGTTTTTATTAACAAAATCTATAATATTTATCAGTAATTGGAATTTAAAATTCGATTGTGTAGTATATATATATATATATATTTTAAGTATATAAATTTTTTATAAAATAATTAAAATTTAACCTGTGAGAATTATTGTAATATCAATCTTATATTATCATATCATATGAACAAAAAGTTCTTAAAAATCATTTTAAAGATTTTATGAAAATGTAATTAAAGGATATAATTAAGTTAAAAGAGATTATAAAAATTTAATTTTGGGTGTTAATTATATTTTTGGAAAACTGAAGTAAATATTATTAAAAACTAATGATAAATAAAGAAAATAGTGTCTGGAGCTCTGTGAGTGCGACACGTCAGCATTTTGTGTGAGAATGCTTTTCTTTTAATATATAAAGGATGATCCAAAATGTATCGACGACATGAATCGTGTCTTTAGCATAAAAATGGCATTCACTCTCTAAACTTTTAGAATAACTCTTTCAACAAGAAAGAGCAAAAATGCTCTGGTCAGCTATGTACAATGAATATAAGTCTATTTCTAAACTAGGAAGAACAAAAATATGTTGGATCATCATCATTGGAGCTGAGAAGTCACATTTATGAAGGTATCTTCCGGACATGGCATCGTTAAGCCACCCATCGGATGATCAAATCCAAACTTTTTCTCCGATTTACTGAGCAGGGCTTGGAATGAAGGCTGGTTCAAATATTAAATTGGCACCAAATATCTCTTCTTCTGGCTCTCTCCAACGTACACTGCAAGAAACCCTTTTGGTGCCGCCGAGGCTGCTGCGGTGGAGCGGCTTAGAATCTTCTTTGCACTTAGTAGACTTCTCACGAAAGCCATTTTTATTTCTTTTTTTCTGAAAAGTTTAAATTCTTTTTAAAGCTTCTGAAGATGAATAAACAGATTCAAGTTGTTGGATTGCTTGTTGTTTTTGTTGATTATAGAAACAATGAGTTAAGTGCGTATATATAGAAATATCATTGAAGGAGTTGCAACCTCTCTGAAAGTCATTCAAACTTGTGGTCTTGAAGCGTCGGACAGACTACAACAGAGAACATGGCTCTGTATTTACCATTTGGCAATGATGCATTGATGCAACTTGTTTTGATGCATGAGATAATTAATTGAGTGTGGGACAAGAAACTAAAAACAAAGTCCATATGCAATTCACAAGGGACTGTTTTCTCAATGTTTTTTTAGATAAGACGTGCTATTGTCAATAATAATGACCAGCTAGTTTCTTCTTTTCCAGATGGTAAAGACAGAACCATGTGAGCTCTGTTCTAGTCTCCGGTCTGTCCCACACGCTTCAATACCACAAGTTTCAATGATTTTCTCAGAGAGGTTTCAAGTCCTTCATTGATCTTTCCATATATACACACTTAACCCATTGTTCCTCTCATCAACCAGGAACAAGCAATATATCAAATAACTTGAGTTTTTTCTTTTTATCCATTTAAATAAGCTTCAAAAGAATTATAAACTTTTCATATAAAAATAATAGAAATGGCTTTGGTGAGAAGTCTATTGGGTGCAATGAAGATTCTAAGCCGCTCCACCGCAGCTGCTTCCATGAGTAAAAGAGCAGCCTCGGGGCCACCAAAAGGGTTTCTTGCAGTGTACGTAGGAGGAAGCCAGAAGAAGAAATATTTGGTGCCAATTTCATACTTGAACCAGCCTTCATTCCAAGCCCTGTTTAGTAAATCGGAGGAAGAGTTTGGATTCGATCATCCGATGGGTGGCTTAACGATACCATGTCCGGAAGATATCTTCATCTATGTGACTTCTCGGCTCCAATGATGATAATCCAACATTTAGTTCTTCTGAGTTAGAGATAGACTTGTTCCTTGTAAATAGAGGATTTTTATTCTTTCTTTTTTGTTTCTTTCTTCTTGAAAGAATTGTTCTAAATTTTTTGAAATGGATGCCATTTTTTATTCAATAGACACGATCATGGTTAATGTTAATTACATTTTGGATCGATTACCAAGTGAGAGTATGAATAATCTTATCCATTAGCTTAAGTTAACCAATTTCTTATCCATTGAAATACTATTTCATCTAACAAGGAAATAAATGATTTTTAGCTAAACTGAACAGCATAAGAAAAAGAGATACTCAAAACTCAAAAGTAAACGGCTTCTACTTCAATTTTAGTGTATGATTGCATTACTATTCTACCTTTCGTTTTACTTTTAATCAACCAGAAATATAAACAGTTATTAATTTTCAGTCATTTAGGTTATTAATTTTCAGTTCAATTCCTGTTTAACAGTAATGTTCAATCTGGTGGCAAATATATAGCGTCATGAAAAAATTAGTATAAGGTCTAAGCTCTCACATCTTTTGTATAAACAATATGACATGTTGTCTTGCTTTTTTTGTTCTGTTTCTTGAGATTTGCTCTGTTTCTCTCTTCCCCCGTTTGCTCTGCCTCTCTTTAATAATTTTTGACGTACAAAGCATCTGTTAGTTTGCTCTGGATACAAGCTTTATTCAGATACTTCATTGTATCATAGATTCATAATACATTAGATGAGACCATGTGTTATTTATTCCGTTTATAAGAAATTGAAAGCTCATAAGAACTTTAATGATCTATCATCTCTATGTCTTTAAATAAACAAGAAAACATATGATATCCTCCTTAAAATATAACTGTTCTTCATAAATAAATAAGACTACAAGAGAATTTTCAAACTAAACTTAGAATTGAAGTAAAATAAAATAAAAGTAGTACCAATCGTTAATTTCTTCATCCTCTTCACTGACATTAACCAAAACACAGAATCACGGTCCTTTAAGGTGACAGAGAACTTGATTTTGGAATGAGGAACCATCAAGGGGATATTATTCCGTCATGGTCCAACCACTGAAACTGAGAATCCTCTTCTTCCCAATCACCTCACGCTTATCTTTTGATACGACATCACTCAGCTTCCCAAGGGCTTTCCAACGCCCCTCACACGTCTCTACTTTGACTTTGCGGCTTCCAGAGACCTGAGACAGTGTCAAAAAGTAGTACCACTCGTTAGGTTCGAAAAAGTCTGTCTCTGTGTGAGTCAACCTTATTACGCCCGAGACAATAGCCGATGCCTTCTTGGTCCATAGGATGAAACCTAAACCCAACAACCTCTTGTTGCTCTTTCTCGTTGTAATTTTCAACCACCGAGATATTCTTTTCTTCTTCTGCGAGACAAAGAAACGCAAATATATTAGACCAAAAGTTTAAAGATCTATATGTTATAACAATTAACAAGCGAAGGGATCGGATCTATATGTTATAACAATAAAAAAAACGACTGATCTTTAGAACAAAACTGAAAAAGCTTATGGGTTATAGAGGAATAAATAAAAACGCGTTAAAGACTTTGAAGCTCTTACCTGAAACTTGAATCTAGGCAAATAGAACAAAAGTGGTCTCGTCGTGACTCGTATTTATAGTACTGTGTATGTTAATTTCAAGGGCCATTAGGAAGACGAAAAAGGAAAAAAACAGTTACTCGCGCGTGTAATTAAAATCTATTAGATTTAGCCAAAAAAAATACACCGATATGATAAATACGGTAACTGATATTTTGTCTAACCATGATTTCTAATTATAACTAAAGGTTCTTCAAATGTTGTGGTCTTTAGATTTCAAAGATCTTTTCAAATTGTCTTGAAATGATAGTGTCAGCTCCATAAAGAAATGGCATCCAATCTCTTAACATTTATAACACAGCCCGTTCAAGAAGAAAGAGTAAAAAATCTATATACAATGAATTAGTCTAGTTTTCTAACTCGGATAAACTAAATGTAGGATCATTATCATTGGAGGCGAGAAGTCACATTGATGAAGGTATCTTCAGGACAAAGAATCCTTAAGCCACCTATCGGATGATCGAATCTAAACTCTTCCTCGGATTTACTGAGCAAGGCTTGGAATGAAGGCTGGTTCAAGTATGAAGTTGGCACCAAATATCTCTTCTTCTGGCTCTCTCCAACGTACACTGCAAGAAACCCTTTTGGCACCGCCGAGGCTGCTGCAGTGGAGCGTCTTAAAATCTTCTTTGCACCCAATAGACTTCTCACGAAAGCCATTAATGAAATTATTTCTTTGTATGAAAATTAGAATTCCTTTTGAAGCTAAGTCTGAAGATGTAAGAAATGATTCAAGTTGTATGATATATTGTTATCTGTTTGTTGATGATAAAAAGAATTGGTTATGTGTGTATATATAGAAAGATTAATGAATGAGTTGAAACTTCCCTGATAAACATCCTTGAAACTAGTGGACTTGAAGCGTGGGACAAACTACAGCAATCCACAAGGGCTTGTTTCTAGTCTCTACCATTTTGAAAAGACGCATTAATGCAATTTGTTTTGATTGAGATAATTAAATGCGTGTGGAATAATAAACTAGAAACAAACTACATATGCAATCCACAAGGGCTTGTTTGCTCAATGTTTTTCTCTTTTTTTAGATAAGACATGCCATTGTGAGTAACAACCAGCAAGTTTCTATTCTCCATGTTCAGTGACCATTATCTAATATATGTGGTCTAAATGGTGGATTTAATAATAAGTCAAAGTCGGAACCTGATGTTGTTCAACAACAGAACATAATTTCTTATATCATCAAGAAAATAAATTTCATCAATGCATCTTTTCCAATGGGATAGACAGAGCCATGTTCTCTGTTCTAGTCTGTCCCACACGCTGCAATACCACAAGTTTCAAGGATTTTTCAGAGAGGTTTCAACTCCTTCATTGATCTTTCTATATATACACACATAACCCATTCTGTCCATCATCAACTAACAACAAGCAATCCAATAACTTGAATCTTTTCATTCATCTTCAGAATTCAAACTTTCAGACAAAAGAAATAGAAATGGCTTTGGTGAGAAGTCTATTGGGTGCAAAGAAGATTCTAAGCGGCTCCACCAGAGCAGCCTCGGCGGCCCCAAAAGGATTTCTTGCAGTGTACGTTGGAGAAATCCTGAAGAAGGGTATTTGGTGCCAATTTCATACTTGAACCAGCCTTCTTTTCAAGCTCTGCTCAGTAAATATGAAGAAGAGTTTGTGTTCGATCATCCGATGGGTGGCTTAACGATCCCTTGTCCGGAAGATACCTTCGTCGACGTGACTTCTCGGCTCCAATGATGATGATCCAACATAGTGTTCTTGGAGTTAGAGTTGTTCCTTGTAAATAGAGGATTAAATTAATTTTCTCTTTCTTCTTGAAAGAGTTGTTCTAATTTTTTTTTTGAAGTGGTTGCACACAATTCATGTTAATACATTTTGGATCGATTATTGAAAAAAAAGGAAAATTCTTTTAATAGAAATGTATTAATATAACTGTTTTTAAATAAAACCAAGTGAGGTTACAGTATATAAATATATTCAAATATATAATCCGGATCCATGGCTTATTTTAGCCACTTTCTCAACTGAAATATTTCAAATACAAAGATGGAGATGATATTAAATTTAACTGATCATGCAGTGCAAAGCAAGAAAAGTAAACCGCGAAAACTTAAACAATAATCTTTCTAGAATTTGAATAAGAATCTTTAAAGAATTAAGAAGACAAGAACCTTAAAAGAATAACTCTCTTTTATAAATCTTTAGGAAACTCTCTCAAAATCTAAAGCTCTCTTGTTCTCTCTTAAAACTCATAAGTTATGCCACACATTGACATCTCCTTATATAGAGAACTATAAAACCAAATCCTTCATTAGGCATTATATATTTAGACTAGATTTGGACCCGTGTTAGAACACGGGTTAAAATTTCTTTTATTTATATTATAATTTTAGAATAAAAATAATTTATATGATTGTTTTTAAAAGTTTTTTTATATAAAACATTATGCAATAAAATCATATGCTAAATATGATGGCTTGAAAAAAACACCTATTTTGTAAGTTTTATATTATTAATTTGTAATTTTATGTATGAGAAATGATTATGTTTGTTGTTTGTTTTTATTTTAATTTTTAAACATGTTTGGTGAAAGTGTTTTTATATGATCCGTGCTTAGGTAAGATTTTATTTTTAACAGCACAATAAGATCTCAGAAATCACGATTAAGTATAATAAATTGCCAAGACTTTATTCCTTTTTATGTCTAATAGTATATATTTTGTAACAATACATGGAATACTAAATATTTTATTTTGGAAATTGTATAAATCATTGGAATATTTTTTTTAAGAGGATTCTTTGGGATATTCTTAAGTGTATTCATATAGCCCACATATTGACCAATTAATTTATAACCTTTTTTTGTAACCAACCTATATTTAATGTATAACCTATTTTGTAACCAACTTATAAAACTTATATAGTCTACAAAAAAAAAGTTGTGTACTTCCGTTTTATTATATAGGGGATAACTCCTAAATATATTTGTTATTATCCTAATCTTTTAGAAAACCACAATTTGGTAGGATTAGGAATACTAATGACTCAAGCTTACTTCAAGCTTAACTCAACAATCTCCCCTTAAGCTTGAAGTCAGTCTCCTCCAAGTCTTGAACTCCAATTAGTTCTCTCATTTCCTTGAACTTGATTCTCCCAAGGGCTTTAGTGAGAATGTCAGCCTTCTGCTCATTTCCTGGAACATGTACTACCTCCACTTGCCCCTTTTCCATACACTCTCTAATGAAGTGGCACCTAGTATGAATGTGCTTGCTCCTTCCATGGAAAACTAGATTCCTAGTAAGAGCAATTGCAGACTGGTTATCAATACAAATTGTGACCTTCTCACACGGTGTACTAGTAACCTCACTAAGTAAATCTTGAAGCCACAAAGCTTGTCGAGCCGCCTTTGTTTCGGCCATGAATTCAGCCTCACAAGACGACAATGCTACTGTATCTTGCTTTTGTGAGCACCAAGAGATCAGACTTCCTCCAAGATAGAAGATGTGACCAGTGGTACTCCTGCCATCATCTGGATCGACTTAATGGGAGCTATCAATAAATCCTATCAATCTAGGCACCTCTGAAACAGAGCGTTTGAACTCCCAACCGTATGTTATAGTTCCATGCAAATAACGTAAGCATTGTTTCATTGCAGCACCGTGAGACACCTTCGGATTCTGTATGTACCTACTTAGGGCTCCAACACAATATGTTAAATCTGGTCGAGTATGAAGTAAATAGCGAAAACAGCCGACATTTTATCTGTAACTCGTAGCATCAATTCCTTCTTCTTCTGATTTAGCTAGTTTCAACCCAAATTTCATTGGTGTCAGAACAGAGTTACAGTTTTTCATACCAGCTTCTTCAAGTATCTTCTTAGCATATCTTCTTTGGCTCAACCTTATTCCTCCATCATACTGACATACTTCAATTCCTAGAAAGTATGATAACCTTCCAAGATTACTCATATCGAATTTCGAAGCCATCTCTTTCTTGAATTCATTGATAATGTGAATGTTTGTTCCTAAAACAAACAAGTCATCAACATAAACCACAACTACAAGGAGATCTCCTCTCACCTCCTTTTGATAGACTGATGGTTCTTTTGAGCATTTATTGAACTGTAGCTCAATGAGAATCTGATTAGGCTTATTTTTCCATGCTCTCGGAGCTTGTCTCAATCCGTAGAGGGCTTTGTTAAGCTTGTACACCTTATCTTCGCTTCCTTTAACCTCAAATCCTTCAGGCTGTGTTACATAGACGGTTTCTTTTAGCTCACCATGAAGAAATGCCGTCTTGGAATCCAAGTGATGTATCTCCCAGCCGTTGGATGCAGCAAGGTTGACAAGAAGTCTTATAGTTTCTATTCTAGCCACTGGATCAAAAACCTCTTCAAAATCGACTCCATACTGTTGTACGTATCCTTTTGCTACTAAGCGAGCTTTGTGCTTATTTATACTTCCATCAGAGTTTCTTTTGAGTTTAAAAATCCACTTCAATCCAATCGGTTTAGCTCCTACAGGTAAATTAACAAGATTCCACACTTGGTTTTTCTTAATTGATTGTATCTCATCTTCACAGGCAAGCATCCACTCTTTCACTCCTTTAGCTTCGTAAAAGTTCCTTAGTTCGTTGTTTAAGCATAAGAGCATCAACTCACCCTCCTCTTCTGCAAGTAAAACATAATCTTGAAGATACTTTGGTTTCACAGTCTGTCTCGTAGTTCTCCTTAGCGTAGGTTGAGCCTGAGACTGATCTCGAACCTCCTCATCACCATTCGAGGCTTCTGAGATGTCATCATTACGTTCATCATCATAATCTGGAGAGGTATTGATGGAACCTGGGACGACGGCCATGACCAGGACGCGTACCAAGACGGAACCAGACAGGAAGACGTGGACGTGGCCGCGACCGGATCAAGACGGCCATCGACCCATGCACCAAATTTGATGCCCGGAGCAACTACAAAGAGCCGGACAGCAGCTAGGGAGGCCAAAAAGAAGTGCCTCATCTTTGTCCAAGCATTCGTTCAAGATCAAGAGGAGTTCGAGCATGGAGTCATTCAAGCCACCGGACGGCCGGCCGAGGTTCCTTTCTCTGTCTTCACCATTACTCAAGGGTGAAGACCTCCAAGTCATTAGGGGAAATAGTACTCTTTTTCCTACCTTGGGTTTGTCCCAACGGGTTTACCAAGGAGGTGTTAACGAGGCTACGAACCCTAGTGCATGGTCACGGCCGTGGACCACTCTCGGCCACGTGGCCATCCTATCTTTTGCTTTTCTCCTTTGTTTTTCCTTTGTGACTGTTGTCTTTTAAATTTGTTCCTGGACGCTGCGTTTTGTTTTAACCCACGTGTTTAGGGTTTGGGATTCCCTTGTAATGGCTAGCCTATTTAAAGGACCTAGACCCCATGATGTAAAGATTAGACTAGTAATAAAAGTCAAAGGTGTTCCTTTTATCTCTCGTTTTCAGCGATTGAAACGAAACTCTAGATGCTTCACGAACCGGGTTCGTAACCTTCTAGCTTAGCCGTATCACAAGGAGATCCATCCCTTGCGTGTCGCTACATCGATCCACCTTCTATCTCCATCAAACCAAGAGACTAACGAGTCGAGTATCTCGTCGTGAACCTCTTTCGCCTCTATCTTCATCGTACCAAGAGACTAACGAGTCGAACGTCTCCTCATGAACCTCTTCCATCCGTTCCTATCGTTCGTTGGAGCCACACGGACCCGATTCCATCAGTTCCAGTCCATTCCGTACGTTCGTGAGTCACGGCCGTCGTCCGGGGTTACATCAGGTATCCTCACGATCCTGCTCCTCTGCAACTTGCTCTGCAATATCTCTTGTAATTTCTTCTTGTATGCCACGGTTACCAAATTCTCCTAATGTCACACTAAAACTTCCACTCTGTTCCAGCTCTTGATTGTTGGGACTCCAGCTACACCCCTTTGTTTCATCAAACACAACATCCCGGCTTACTATTATTCGTCGTGTTTCTGGATAAAGTAGTCTATACGCCTTGACCCCTGGTTCTGTTCTGAGATGAACCGTGACCTGAGACCTATCATCGAGCTTCTTTAAGTGTGGCTTTTCTACCTTCGCATATCCGATACAACCAAAGACTCGTAGATGACTAATATTTGGCCTTTTGTTATGTAAAGCTTCATAAGGGGTTTTGTCTTCAAGAGCCCTTGTTGCTATTCTGTTCAGGAGGTAAGTAGAATGTCTAATGGCTTCTCCCCAAAGATAGTTTGGTACTCGCATGTGCTTCATGATGCTCCTAGTCATCTCCAACAGCGTCCTATTGCGTCTTTCAACAACCCCATTCTGCTGCGGAGTGTATGGAGGTGTGAGATGTCGCTTGATGCCGGAGTCTTCACAGAAAGAGTTAAAATCCTGAGATAAAAACTCTCCTCTCCTATCTGTCCTTAACGTTTTGATAGTTGATCCTATTTCTTGTTCCACATGATGTCTAAATTTCTTGAATTTTCCAAAAGCTTCGCTCTTCTCCTTAAGCAAGATTGTCCACATGTAGTGAGTGAGATCGTCTATAAGAACAAAGATGTATTTGTTCCTTGCAGCCGTGCTTGGTTAAATAGGACCACAAAGTGTTAGTTTAAGCGGAAGTAAAGAGAAGAGTTTGAGATTGAGAGTATGAAGTGGGCAAAGAGAATAAGAGAAATGTGAGATTCCATTAGTATATCTTCTACAAGGTGGCTACAAGCCTTTAAATAGGTCTTAATATTTAGGGCTACTCCGATACAACTGACACGAGATAGATAGGGACACAAAGAGAGAGAAACTCTAATCCCTAGAGTGAAAGCGACCTGACTTGGTCTCCCAAGAGAATAACAAACCCGTGACTTTCTTCTTCCTTCTCGCCTAACGGCTATAAGGAGATTCTCGATCCTTCTCTTGGGCCTTAGAACATTGTGGCCTCTTTCTTCACTCCATGGGACATGGTAGAGCTCAGCCACTTATGTAAGACACGGCCCCTTAACCTACTTGTACGGACGACCGTACGGACACCTCCTAGCTTACTCAATCTTGATCAATACTCCCCCTCAAGCTTAGCCAAATGAAATGACTAAGCTTGGAACTTGTGAAAGATCACCTCGTTAAAAACCTTAACATAGAAAACCACGTGGGACAAAACTATGTTAAGGAAAAGAGTGTGATCTCCACAAGTTAGGAGAGTGCCTCATGGTCGTGTAGGATCTACAAGTCCAAGCTTGCTATGAATATAATCGCAAACTTGAAGACTCGCAGCTTTGGTGAATATGTCAGCTAATTGATCTTTGCTTAGTGTGTGGCATGGTAAGATTACTCCTTCTTCAATCTTTTCTCGAACCTTGTGGCAGTCTACCTAAATGTGTTTCGTTCTCTCATAGAATACTGAGTTGGTGGCCATGTGTATTGCAGCGTTGTTGTCACAATGCATGATGATCGGTTGATCAGATTAAACTCCAAGGTCCTTGAGAAGAGCTTGGAGCCAGGTTAGTTCATTTGTAAGCTTCTTCATGGCTCTATATTCGGACTCAGCACTTGAACAGGAGATGACCTTCTGCTTCTTTGACTTCCAAGTCACTAGATTGCCGCCTATAAATGTACAATATCCGGTTGTTGATCTCCTATCCATCGTATCACCGGTATAGTTTGCATCACAATACCCTACAAGCTCCGTGTTGTTATTCTTTCTCATCCAGATCCCTTGGCCAGGACTTCCCTTCAGGTAGCAAAGAATCCTCTCCACCGTGTCCCATTCGAAATTTATCGGTGCTTTCATATGTTGACTAACTTGGTTCACCGCATAGCATAAGTCCGGTCTTGTGATCGTAAGATAGATTAATTTTCCCACAAGCCGTCGGTGTCTTCCCACATCTTCATATGGCTCAGCTAACTTGCTAACCGGAGCATTTGGCGTCTTCTTCATCTCCCCCTTTTGCTTGACCTGGTAGCCCTCTTCAAGCGGTGTAGAAACCGGTTTGGCGCCAAGCTTACCTGTTTCTTGTATAAGGTCAAGTGTATACTTCCTTTGAGAAAGAAACAACCCCTTCGGAGAGCGAGAGATTTCAATCCCAAGAAAGTATTTGAGCTCACCAGGATCCTTAATATCAAAAGTGGAATTAAGAAGAGTTTTAGTTGTAGAAATACCGTCCTTATCATCACCAGAGATGATTATGTCATCAACATAGACAAGAACCACCACACGACCAACATTGGTCCAAAGGGTAAACAGCGTGTGATCAGCCTCAGACCTTTTGAAGCCATGGTTGCGGAGTGTGGAGCTCAGTTTGTGGTACCATGCCCAAGGAGATTGTTTCAAGCCGTATATTGCTTTCCGAAGGCGGAGAACCTTGCCCGGAGCAATAGTAGCTTCCAAGCCCGAAGGAGGGTGCATATAGACCTCCTCTGCAAGCTCCCCTTGAAGGAACACATTATTGACATCCATTTGCCATAATTCCCATGATAGGTTGGTAGCCAGTGAAAGAACGACTCGAACCGTGTGTAACTTGGCGACCAGAGCAAAAGTCTCGGTGTAGTCAGTACCGTACGTTTGTGTGAAGCCACGAGCCACCAAGCGAGCTTTGTAGTGTTCCACCTCACCAGTGGTCAAATATTTGATGGTGAACACCCACTTGGAGCTCACCGCTTTCTTCCCTGGTGGTAAGTCAGCCTCGTCCCATGTATGATTACGAGTCATGGCACCGTGTTCATCATCAATAGCATCGAGCCAAACCTGATATTGTTTGGCTTCCTCATACGTGTTAGGAACAAACTGAGCGTCAATCTTGCCCAGGAACGCAACATGATCTGGAGGAACAAGGTCAAGCAAACAAACAGCCAGGATAGGATGAGCCACCGCCTGGTTGTTATAATAGACCCGTTGATTCTTTAACCTTTCACTACGCTGAGGTTGTTTTAACCGTTCACTGCGCCGAAGTTGTTGTTGGGAGCCTGCATGTGTAGTCAAGTTCTGTGTGGGCTCTGGATCAACATCATCGGTACTATCGGTATGGTCCGAGTCTGAGCTGACGGTGTTATGAGCCGGGCCGGTGTCAGTGGGCATGTTGTCATCTGATGGAGTTGAAGTAACACGATCTGAGGATTGTGATTGGGCTGCTTCCTCCTCTGGTCGTGATTGGATCGGACTCCCTGGGTCAGTCTGACTTCTTGTCTCGGAAGGGTGCGGTGGTGTAGTTGTGACGCCAAGGTGATCAAGAAGGAACTTCAAGTTGGCCGCCCTATCACTTGTAGATTGAGTTAAGTCCTTTAAACTTGCCCAGTCTTTGTTCGTATAGTATTCTTGGGTCTCAAGAAACTTCACATCCCGGGAGACATACATACGGCCATGGGCCGGATCATAGCACTTGTAACCCTTCTGCGTCGTAGAGTAGCCAATGAACATGCATTTCGTACTCTTTGCATCAAGCTTACTCCTTTGTTCTCCTGGGATCAAAACGAAACACACACACCCGAAAACTCGTAAGTGATCAAGAGAGGGTTTAGTCTGATTAAGGATTTCAAATGGAGATGAGTCATGAAGAATCTTAGTTGGAGTTTGGTTGATTAGATAGCATGCAGTCATCACGGCATCACCCCAAAACCTCTTTGGTACATTCAAGTGAAACATCATTGATCTCGCAACCTCCATGAGATGGCGATTCTTTCTCTCAGCTACCCCATTTTTTTGAGGAGTGTATGGACAGCTAGTTTGTTGTAAAATGCCATGATTCTCTAAGTGCTCTTTTAGTTTGTGACTTGTGTATTCTCCCCCATTGTCTGATCTAAGTACCTTAATTTTAGCATTGAAATGATTAGTAACATAATTTTGAAATTTAACAAAAGCATCATAAACTCTATCTTTAGAGGGTAACAAAGTAAGCCAAGTATACTTAGATTTTTCATCAACAAATGTCACAAAATACTTGTTATTAATCTCTAGAAAGACATGGAGATGTCCACACATCAGAATCCACTAAATCAAAACAATGCTCATAAATGGTATTAGATTTAGGGAGAATAGACTTGCAATGTTTTCCAAGGATACAAGGTTCACAACTAGAATTATCAAAGGAAACATTTGCCAACATTAATTCAAGAGCACGAGAGTGAGGGTGGCCTAGCCTAGCATGCCATACATCACTCAAAATATTACTAAGATTCGACATAAGTGAAAACGAATTAGAAGACTGTGATGAAGTTTTCTCTAAGACATAGAGATCTCCTCTAGCATCTCCTTTTCCAAGAATATTTCCAGTCTCAATATCCTGAAAATGTACACTATTAGGCCCAAAAATAGTATAATAATTTAAATCAGTAGTTGCTCTCGTAAGTGACAAAAGATTAGATGTAAAAGTAGGCATAAAGAAAGCTTTTGAGTTCATATCAAATAATTTCAAGTCTCCTACTCCTTTAACAGGTATACGGTCACCATTAGCAATGATAACACTACCAGCAGCCGGTTTTATGTTGTTTATGAGACTCGGGTTACTTATAATGTGATGAGAAGCTCCCAAGTCTACAACAAGAGATTTACTAGGTTTTGAAGCAAAGAAGGTGGTACCGGAGTCCTTTAATGCGGTAATGGACTTGATGAGAGCCCCCAATTCTGATTTCCTCACAAGGTCTCCATAGGACGCTGCCATGGCCGTGTTCACCGCCCCTCCTTGGTTCGCCGCTCTAGTGCCTTGGCCGCTTGGCCCTTCTTGCGAGAGATTGGCCTTGAACTTAGCCGGCTTGAGATGAGGATGAAGAATCCAGCACTTGTCCTTGACATGACCTCTCTTCTTGCAATGGTTGCATACCACCACTTTCCGGTCCTCATGCCTGTAAACACCCTTGTTGGCCATGGCCAAGTCTTCCTTTCCACAAAAGAGACCAAGAGAACCTTGTTCCTTTTGTACTTGAGAGCACACGTCTTCAAGGGTAGGCAGCTTGCCCCCACGAAGGATATGTTTGATGAGATCGTTGAAAGCCGGGTTGAGAGTGACTAGGAGACCGAAGACCTTGTCTTGCTCCTTTCTCTCGTTGAGGATAGCTGGGTCGATGGTGCTTGGTCGAAGCATCTCAAGTTCTGCCCAAAGTGACCTAAACTTCCCAAAATGTTTTGTGAACTCCAAGTCTTCTTGGTGGAGGCAGTTGATGGCCTTCTTGACTTCAAATACTCGGGTCAAGTTGGTCACATTACCATATACATTCGCAAGCGTCTCCCATAGCTCCTTGGCCGTCTTGCAATACGAGTATGCCTCGAGGATTGGTGCGTCAAGCGAGTTCTGGAGAATGGCAAGCACGGTCTGATCTTCTTGGAACCACTTGATTTCCTTTTTGAGTTCAGCCTCCTGTCTTCTTCCATTCCTTCTTTACCGTCATCTTTAATGGCTTTCTTGGGGAGTTGGTCCATTTCGATGTGGATCCATAGTCTCTGGCCATTAAGCGCGGTCTTCGTGGTCCTCTTCCACAACAAGTAGTTGGCCCCTTTTAGGACCACCGGTGTAACAATCGGCTTGGAGTTGTCCATGAGTTTAAGAAATGGTTTAAATTGAGTAGTGAGTGTAGTAACGAGAATATAGTAACAAGAGTAGCGAGAGTATAGAGAGAGTAAAGAAGAGTATAGAGAATCAAAGAGTGAGTTTAGAGAGTCAGGAATCGAGAAACTTGCTCTTATACCTTGTTAGTTTAAGCGGAAGTAAAGAGAAGAGTTTGAGATAGAGAGTATGAAGTCGGCAAAGAGAATAAGAGAAATGTGAGATTCCATTAGTATATCTTCTACAAGGTGGCTACAAGCCTTTAAATAGGTCTTAATATTTAGGGCTACTCCCTTACAACCAACACGGGATAGATAGGGACACAAAGAGAGAGAAACACTAATCCCTAGAGTGAAAGCGACCTGACTTGGTCTCCCAAGAGAATAACAAACCCGTGACTTTCTTCTTCCTTCTCGCCTAACGGCTATACGGAGATTCTCGATCCTTCTCTTCGGCCTTAGAACATTGTTGCCTCTTTCTTCACTCCATGGGACATGGTAGAGCTCGGCCCCTTATGTAAGACACGGCCCCTTAACCTTCTTGTATGGACGACCATACAAACACCTCCTAGCTTACTCGATCTTGATCAATACAAAGGTCTCCATGAATAAGTTCTAGAGCATTAGCTGCTCTGTATGAAATAGCGCAAGGAAAAGATCTTCGAGTTTGCTTACCGAGCAAACATGATGAACAAACTTCTGTGTCAAGAACAAAACGTGGTAGTCCAAAGGTGAGATCCCTCTGCATCATATTTTTCAAATTCTCAGCATTTAAGTGCCCCAAACTTGCGTGCCATCTACTAGACTCACTAACAGTAGATGAGAGCAGACAGGTAGTGTTCTCAACTCCCATACGGACCTTGTATAACCGATTCTTTGACCTATCTGCCTTCACAAGTAGTTTTCTGTTTCGGTCATGCATGGTCAGACACTCTCCTAGCATCCTGACGTCACACCCTGCTTCAGTGGCTTGTCCCAGACTGATAATATTGCTCTTTAAGTCTGGGATAAAGTACACATCCATCATCTTCCGAGGTTCACCATTGATATCAATAAAGGAGATTGGTCCTTTACCTTTTATATCTATCCTTGAATCATCGCCAAATCTTACTTTACCTATAACAGAGTTATCAATGCTATCAAAATATCGACGATCACGAGTCATATGGTTACTAGCACCATTGTCGAGATACCAAATATTGTCTTCTCTTGCGTTAGTGTCCATTTGACTTAGGTTGCAGAGCTTCTCGTTCAAAAAGACTACCTCGTGTATCATAAGCTCGTCTGTATCCTGAGTTTCTTTGTTGTCGAGTTCTTGAATTTTTTGTAACTTAAGCAGGCGATCAGGACAGCTTGAAGCATAATGTCCAATTTTGTCACATCTGAAACAGGTTATCTTTGATGTGTCTCTTCCTCCATTAGTCCTTCCTCGACCTCTGCCTGTGTAGTAAGATCGTCCTCCTCGACCTCTGTAGCGGAAGTTGTCATTGTAATCTCGGTTTGATTGTGTCTCCATATTCGCATACATAAGCTTTCCTTGATCTTCTGATACATCTTCTTCCTCAGAGATACGTTCTTCATACGCCTTCATGCGTCCAACTATATCTTCAAAGGTAGTCGTATTAAGGTCTAAAACTTGTTCAAGGGATGCTACGATGTGTATGAACTTTCTTCATGGCAGACTTTTTAGAAACTTCTTAATTACTTTTGATTCTTTGATGTTAACTCCGAGTGCAGCAGATTTGGAGGATATTTCAGAGATTTTTCCGACGAAATCATCAATTTTGTCAGAATCCTTCATCTTAAGCCTGTCAAATTCAGACATGAGTGTTTGTAGCCTAGCCTCTCGGACTCGTTCAGCTCCAACATGCCATGCTTGGATAGCTTCCCAAACCTTTTTCGCCGTGTCAAGTTCACCAACCTGCAGAATAAGACTTTCTGGTATGGATTGAAATAACAGAGCCATGGCCAAATTGTTTTTCTCATCATCGATCTGGTCTGTTTCAATAACTTCCCAAACTTTGTTAACTCTAAGGGTGATCCTCATTCGCATGGCCCAAACTGTGTAGTTTGTCAAGTTGAGCATAGGACATGAGAATCCACCCCGTTCTTTAGTTTTGACGACAGCAACCGTGGTATCAGACATATTGTGTTTAGCTCTGAAACCAAATCTAGAATTTGAATAAGAAGCTTTAAAAAATTAAGAAGACAAGAACCTTAAAAGAATAACTCTCTTTATAAATTTTTAGAAAACTCTCTCAAAACCTAAAACTCTCTTGTTCTCTCTTAAAACTCATAAGTTATGCCACACATTAACATCTCCTTATATAGAAAACTATAAAACCAAATCCTAATCTCATTAGGCATTATACATTTAGATAACTGCTAAATATATTTGTTATTATCCTAATCCTTTAGAAAACCACAACTTGGTAGGATTAGAAATACTAATGACTCAAGCTTACTTCAAGCTTAAGTCAACAATCTTCAGAATTATCTTAGATGGAAAGTCTAATATATGCAAAGAAGATTATAGGCCGCCTTGGTGGGGCCACAAGGATCCTTCTTGCACGTGTTCGAAATTGCACGTGAGATTTCTCTGTTCTGCTCATAAATAATTTGGTCCGAAGGTATTTATATAACAATCTCAAGCTAGCTTTGGAGTTTTGTGTAGCGAGATCACTGAAATTACAATCTTAAGATTGAGTTAATTAACAGAAAAAGAGAAACTTATTGAAAATATAAGCAAATACTCGAGGAACTGTCAACTAATAAGAACATTTGTGCATTGTATATACAATTAACAGCTAAGATAAAAGCATTTCGTAGAAATATTTCTGCAATTTGCATCAACACCATTGTTTCTCTCTCACACAAAAAATTGACATTCACATTTGAGTATTTTTACTCGCCCTGGGATGTCGGCGAATACCGGACAAACGGAATCGAGGAACGCTACATTTTTGGTATCGGCAATTGGGAATAGCAAGGGGCAAACCGTTCGGGACAATTATAATCAGAATTCGGATTCGGTTTCGGGTCGGTTCGGTAATTGGAACAGATCGGTTTTACCTAAACTGAGAATTGGCAGCCATATATAAGCGGAAATCTAAATCCTAAGCTCATTTCACTACAAGAAAAATGAGTATTGATAGCAGATGATTAATGCTATGATATGGTTATTATAGCGTTTTCATGAATGCTATAAAAAGAAACGCTATAATAGAGGGGCTATATACGATAGCGTTTCTGGGCAGGCGCTATCGTAGGGTATCCTATAATAGCATATTTAAGATGCTATATTACAGTGACTAATAACACATATATCGTGTTATATTTAATTATATAATAGTACTTTTTGCTAGTTATATGTACGTTAAACTTAGCTATCTTTTCTTGCTATGATTTAATTTTTAGTAGCTCTATGTTAATGCCATTTGATTATTTCTCTTAGCATCGGTGTTGAGCTATTTGTATCTGAGTTGTAGCTTTTATTATGTGCTACTAAGTGAGTGTACAGTGACTTCATTTGTCTGCTATAACGATCAATTAGGTTGGTCTTCTGATTACTATAAACCGTTCCCTACACAGCATATTCACATGAAGTTACAATTTAAAAGTATAGAAACCTGTGATGAAGCTGAAATTGTATTCCATAATAGTGAATATCAAACATTGTTATTTCCCAACAATGAGCATACGATCCAATTCCATAAATCCCAAACAAAGAAAACAAGTCTCATTTGCCACAACAACGAAAGTAGAAAATCA
This sequence comes from Camelina sativa, assembly GCF_000633955.1. Classification (NCBI taxonomy): domain Eukaryota; kingdom Viridiplantae; phylum Streptophyta; class Magnoliopsida; order Brassicales; family Brassicaceae; genus Camelina; species Camelina sativa. The sequence goes on from NC_025704.1 coordinate 19,516,625, forward strand.
TACGGTTCTTACTCGACATCAAATGATGACAACTTTTTCTTCAGGCCATGCTATAGTGGTACCAATAGCATCCTCCATACACTCAATAGCAGAATTATGCCTCCAAACCTTCTCATCAGGAACCTTCACTACATCAATCCACACACGGACTGCATTATGACCCAAGGGAACAAAATGCACTAACTGCTTTAGGTTGTTTGAAGACCAGCGTCCTTCTGCAACAACCCTATTCTAATCGGTAATGTCCAGCAGTCTGCACTTCTGATCCTCCTTGACAATCCATTTTGGAGAAATATGCTGCATAGTATAAATAATTTGTAAGGGTTACCAAAGGCATCACTGCTAACGATCATAACATATTCTGTAAGTAACAAAAATATTGAAATTTACCTGCTGAGATGAACTTGAAGGAGATTGTGAAAGTGGTTTTGAACTCTTCATAGGAGCTGCTGGAGTGAGTACTTGTGACTGCGTACAAGGAGATGATGTAGCTGGTGCCTCTGTACTTATATCTTCGATTAAAACTCTGTTAAATGGCCATGCTACAAACGACTTCAAAGAGTCATGAAGATTTGAGAGTTCTTCTGTTGGCCGCCAAAGAAATGTCTCAGGTTCATTAACCGCATCCACAAAAAATTTAATGGCATTTGGTCCAAGAGGAAGGCCATTCACCAAAGTTTTGGGATCACCAGTCTGCCAACGGCCTTCAGCAACATGTTTATCATCATTTGATAGCCAATGTAGAAGTTTGCACTTGTTCATGGAAGTTGCATTTGGGCTCTGTTAAACAAAATAAGTCCAATATAGAAAAATATAACTAGATTTAAGAACACTAAAACGTAGAGATCAAATCCTAAGTACAATCAATCAGATTAAGAAAACATTACCTTAGGCGGAATGTCTTCTGGTCCTAACTCCTGCTCAATAGCATCAACACAATCCTGAGGCCACGCAATAGTTTCTCCTACAGCTTGACCAATACTAAACATATTTGGCGCAGGTCTCCAAAGAAATGCATCTCCTTCAAAAGCCGTCTCAACCAACACCTTCACTGAATTAGGGCCTAACGGTACATTGTTGACGAAGTCCATGTGATCAAAAGACAGAATACGACCCTCGGCTACTTTGTATTTAGGGCCAGACCAATCATACATAATGCACTTAGGCTGCAGTTTTTGGTTTACACTCTACAAATATTATTGAAAATAATAGTTAGAATCCGTTAACTTTTCAATACCAAACATCAAAAAATCTCATTATACATTGACACTTACTCTTGGTGCTGAATGTTCACCAACTTCCGAAAATTGATGCTGTAAAATGAGAAGAAATATAATTAGTTACCATTTTTCTTAGACCATTAATCTAATGACACAAACTTGCAGACTTACAGTACTATTCAGTTTTGCAAGAGCATCTTGTAATTCATTGACCTGCTGCTGCAACTGAATTTAGGTCTGTTGCATTTGAGTCACATACTCGCTTTTCATCTGGAAACAAGCATGTTTGGTCATACTCATTCCTCTACCCATTGCCCTTAGGCGTCCAGGATTGTCAGCTCCCAAGATCTGAGCAAGAGTGTCTTCTTTTGGGTTTGATGATGATGATGATGGAGCATCAGACCGAACGAACTCATTTGCCATTTCCTAGTAAATGTTGGACTTATGTTTATAGAGGTAAATTATAATGAAAAACATAGAAGATAGGATCATAAAAGAATGACTTACAATCTTTGCAGCAGCATCCGTGTTCACTGCTGTCCCATCCTTTTAGTTTGTGACTTGACCCACACATTCAGTCTAGTCACTTCATCTGAGCTCTCTTTTCTCTGCGTAATTATAACACACATTCAGTAGCATTAAGAAACCATTGTCAGAACTGGTGTCCAAAATATATTGATAATCACTGACTGACACTTACTAAATCTTTGGCCAATCTAACCATTCCTTTACGGCTACATGTGTGAGGAAATTGCTTACGTCTTTTTTCCTTGTATGAATCACTAACAGCCTATATAAAAGTATTAGCACAGTAAATGTCAAAAATAAATTAAGAAAGAATTACTCAGATGTACTCCAAAAGTTGGTTTATTCCTGATATGTATAAATTTTCTAAAAATTGCTCAGATATTTAGTGTCCTGGGTGTAATTACAATTTACCCCTTGGGTTAATTTTTTATTTTTAATTCTGAAAATATTAAAAAATACACATCAGCTAATGATTCCACGTCATTATTGATAGTTAATGTCTGATTTATATTATTTCACGGCTGAGTTATAATACTTAAGCAAAAACGAAAGGTCTCATAGATTCATATGATGGCTGAGTTATAGTGCTTGGTGGCTGACTTATAATAATAAATAAGCTGAAAGTAAACGTCCGATTTATATTACTTCACGGCTGAGTTATAATACTTAAGGGAAACCGAAAGGTCTCATAGATTCATATGAAGGCTGAGTTAAAATGTTTCGTGGCTGACTTATAACAAGAAATAAAAGTAAACAGCTGAATTTTATTACTTGACGGCTGAGTTATAATACTTAAGGGAAAACGAAAGGTCTCTTAGATTCATATGACGGCTGAGTTATAATGCTCCTTGGCTGACTTATTAACCGTTTCATCATTCCTTGCGTTCAATCTGTAATCATCGAGAACAAGCTTCACAAGCTTATCGTGCGTTGTTTCCACATCTATCTGCACAACTCTACACCCTTTATCATCAGTGTTAAATACATATTTGTGTTTATTTACCCAATTACCAGAAACAACAATTACCGGAATTGGATCCATGAAAAAAAATGAAGAAGAATAAGGAAAATTAATAAGAACAAGGAAAATTAAGGAGTGAAGAACAAGGTGAAGAACAAGGTAAAGAACAAAGTGAAGAAGAAGGTAAAGAACTTTACTTTTGAACCAGGTGAAGAAGATGGAAGTCGAAAAAACCACGTTTCGTATTTCCGGAGAAGATGATGACATGGAATGATGACATGGATGATGCGTCCGAAGTGGCAAGTCAGCAACCAAACGAACATGTAAATCAGCCTAATTAAATCAGCCATCAAACAAGATTATAACTCAGCCGCAACATGAATAATATTATAGTAATTAAAAAGCAAAAAAATGGCTGCCATATTCAGCCGCTTAATCAACTCAAAATTTGTAACTCAGCCGTATCGTTTAATAAGTCAGCCGTAACTGAATGATATTCTAGTAATTATTTTTTTGCTACTAAGTTAGCCGAAAATGGCTGAATTGTCTGATAAGTCAGCTTATGACGGTTGAGTTATAGTGTTTAACCATAACTCAGCCTTAACACATCTCACAAGTCAGCCGTTGTTCATAACTCAGCCAGCCGGAAAAAGTTAATTCAGTTGTGTCGTAGTGATAACTCAGCCAAAATTTTGACAACTCAACCATCGGGTGAAAACTCAGCCGTCCTTACGGCTGAGTTATAGTATAACTTAGCCAGATTTCATTTAGTCAGCCGTAACGCTTGGCTGAGTTATGCTCTAAGTGAGCCGTCAGCTCTTACTTAAATGTTTTTTCCATAAATTAGCCGCAACTAAACTGTAACTCAGCTGTGATTACCTCTGTAACGCGTTACGGCTGAGTTATTTAATACACGTCAGCGATTTCTTACGTGGCGTCTGACGTGGCAATGGCATTTTTATAATTACGTTTTTCCTATAACACAAAACAATGACACGCTGGGTATTTTGAAAATATCCAAAATATCCTAGTAATAAAAAAAAGATTTGTTGGTTCTCGTAATATTACCTAATTTGGAGTACATCTGAGTAAATCTCCCATAAATTAATTACAAGTTAGTACCTTAAACTCTTGACTAGTCATCTCTTTGACAAACTTCCTCCACTCTGCCATAGGAATATTGTCTGGCCGCAGCTTCATTCTTTCTACGTTGTTCTGAGCTTTTCTAATATGATTAACCAAACGTGACTTAGAGGCCCTCCATAAACATCTCATCTGCTTCATAACAGCCGCTTTCTCATATTCTCCGTCTAGTTCAAACCGTATCTACAATAACGTTAAAAAAAAAGTTAAGAGTACTTAGAGCAAATTAATTGTAAATGTGACTGAAATTAAATTAGCTTAACAGATTTCCATAGAACTTTCTTCAGCTCCTCACCAATTTTTCTCCAATCATCTATCACAACAGGAACATGTTCTCTTACCAAGGGACCTAAGTAGGAAGACAACTTAACCGATCCTTCTCCACACGGTTCTCCAAATTCAGTGAACTGTACTCTTATTCATGTATTAGGATCCTTGGAAATATCTTTCATCTTTGTTGGTCCTCTTTATTTTTTATGCTGGGGCGGAACCATATCAGTAGCCTCCTCAGAGACAGCAGCGGACTCTTTCTCGGCTCCTTGTTTTGTATCATCCTTATCAGCTTCATACACAACCATATGGCTATCGAGAACAGTTTGAGGTTGTGGTTCATCAAAGCTGTGTGTCTTGAGGCTGCGTGTCATGTGGATATATGGTGCCAACAAATTCAGGGTCTTCTTATTGTACGTTGGTCTTCCTTTTCCTTGCACCCTTTCTTCCCTTACACCCCATCACAATCCTTCTGTAAAACTCAAAGGGAAACTCAAATATGGACTCAAAGGCAGACCAAGTATCCAATAAAAAAAACATAACAATCATCCGAAGCCAATCACTATCCCCTTTTAAAAAAACAGAAAATGAACGCAATCACACAAAAATTCCTTCACAATCATCTCTGACATTTTGAGCCTCATCTGCTACGTCTTCTAGAGTCATGTCAATATCCGAAGGTAATGGTCCAACATCTGCATATCCATCTTTCACATTCTCATCACTGTATCTTCTAGATGGACCTTTCAAAACTACATACCAACTAGATTCATCATTCTCCCTGGAGTAACATATTTGTCTCGCTTGAGAGGCTAAAATGAATGGGTCCTTTGCAAATGACATTTGGCTCTGATTCATATTAACCAGCGTAAAGCCATCTTCTACCTTAACACCGTAACCTTTAACAGCCCACTGACACTGGAATATTGGAACGTAGAAGACATTGTAGTCTAACAAGATAATATCAACTATTCTGCCATAGTATGATACAACATCTACCACTTTTGTTGTGTCCCTTGCACTAGATCTACACATTGCTGTTGCCTCATAGTAAACCCCAATATTCTGACTTAGCCTATGCACTGACTTTGTATGAAACCGCAGGCCATTCACAATGTAGCCTGTATAATATCTAGATATACTGCATGGACCATAAGCCAACCACTTAAGTGTCTCGTCCTTATCTTCAGAATCAAGAGGTATCTAACAATTCTAAAAAAAAAGGTCAACTAAACTACTAATTAAATAACAACAAAAAAAGACAAATATAGTATAACATGCCTGTTGCTTTAGCCACATTGGGAAATTTTGAGTGTGCATACTCCATAAATAACTTGCATCACGTCTACATCTACCATTTGAGTCTTGTAGATGCTGTAAATGAGCACTTTCATATAATCAAGAAACAAGAAAATTCATCAGAAACAATTACTGTAAGAATAAATAATGTACAACGTAATAAGAAAAACTTACTCAATGTAAGATTCCAGCATAGCCGTGTTATGTATTACATCAAGGTGAGCTATTTTTCTATCCATATCAGTGAGAGTGAATGAGGTTCCAGCTGATATAGGTAAAAGTCCCAAAATAAAAATTCAAGGGAATGACCCGGGAAGGACTCAAAAAGAAAGAAGATGTAAAACAAAGAAGGACGACCGGAGGAAGTCCGAGAAAATATTCGTGAGACGGGGAATGGCCGAGCCAAGACTGGAGTGACCGGAGGTGAGATCAAGGCCTTAAGATCGATCAAAAATTAATGGTTTATGCAGAAACGGCATCTGCAGAAGAATCGGATAAATACCGAGGAAGAATACCGAGACGTCCAAGAGATGTTGGGGTAATGTCCGGGAAAAGATCAAGATGACCGAAGAAAATCGAGAAGTTCGAGGAGGGTCGAGAAAATTGTCCGAGGAGTCCAGAAAGGTTGTCGAAGAAATATCGAGAGACCGACAATATCCGAGAGACCAAGAAAAGTTGTCCGAGAGCTATCGGGAGAACCGATACTGTCCGGGAAATGTCGAGAAGGGCATCTGAGCAAGACTGAGGAAGACCAAGGATTGCCGAGAAATGTCAGACGAGAGACGGGTTTTGACGAGAAACGTCGATCGATCTGATAAAAGCAAGAAGTTCTTCTTTTATCAAAAATCGCCTAAGTAAAGAGAAGAAGTGGATGATTAATTTAATCAAGAAGGAGTTAGTGGAGTTAGTGGGTTATTAATTTAATCAAGAACAAGTTAGTGGAGTTAGTGGGTTATTAATTTAATCAAGAAGAGTTGGTGGGCTTAGTGGAGGATTAAAGAAATCAAAGGAGGAGATAGTGGAGTTTAGTGGCCAAGTGTTGGAGTTAAACACTCACAAGTGTTAAGTCGCATGCACTAAGAAGAAGGTTTGTGCTTCATGCATTGGCTAAATTCACCGCCCAAGACCTCTATAAATAAAGAGCATTCGACCTCAATTTGGTGTTTTCTCTCATTCTCTCTAAAACACTTAAACACAAAAGTTTTCTTCTCTCAAGTCGAGAGAGAGAGAGAGAGACGAAAGAGAGAGATTGTCGAGAGAAAACAAGAGAGAGATCCACGAGAAATCCTACTTGTATCAAGAAAGATATTATCGATGAAGAACCAGAGTTTGTGTCGAAGAGATCACCGAGAAAATACGGTGATAGTGTCGAGGGAGATTACCGAGAGATCAACGACGGGTGTGTCAAAGAAGAAGACCGAGAGGAGAAGCGGTTTACGATCGGGAGAAAACCAAGAGGCGAGACGCGGTTTTTGATCGAGTAAAGTTGAGAACGAGAACAGTCGAAGAAGCGGGAAGCTATCGACGTGAAGACTGTCTGATCGAGTGGTGCGGTGAAGTCCGGTAATCATCGACGCGTGAAAAGGTGAGTTCTGTGGTAATTGTGTGTTGCATGTAGACTAGATTCAAGGTAGAATCAGTTAAATTGTTGCATGCATAAATGTGGTAGGATTCATGCTAGATTCATGTTAAAATTACATCGAATTTGAGCTAGGAATCACCATGCAAGATCGCGTATGAATTTGGATGCATTTAAGTAAATTGGATATACTTAAAATCGGGACAAGGGATATTGCATGCGGTACAAGAATTGAAGTTGTTTAGCAATATTATTTGCTCTAAACCGGTTGCGTGCATAAATAAAACTTGGTAAAGTTCATTTGAAATATTATCGTATAAATTCGTGTGAGGTTAACTTAAATGCTTAAACAAGTTTTAAAGGGTTTAAATGGTTAACTCAAATGAACTTGCATGCTTAATTGGAATAAGAGGATTTAAGAGTTTAAATCAAATGGCCTGCATGCATAATTTGGACTTAAGGATTTAAACGGTTAAATCAATTCGGTTGCATGCCTATTAGAACTTGTTGCATTGATTTTTGCTTAAGTTGCTTAATTTGGTTGCATGCATGTAGAATAATCTTAAGTTGCTTGATTTGTGTTTCTTGCTCCTTGTTGATTATTGCATGTGGCAATCTTGATTGATTTTTTGCTATGTGCATGATTTATCAATGCTCGAATTAGTGTTGTGTGTTTTATTTTAGCTTAGCCTCTTGAAATTTGTTCTCGAGTCTTAGCTAGAATAGTGAGTCGATTTTCTGTTCCAAAAGCGGTTGTCACGCGTGAGTTCCCGACGACCACTCACGCGGGACACTGTCACGGCTAGCTAGCTACTAGCGTGACCGCTACATGACGATGTAGCATAATTGTGGGTTCTTGCTGGTGACCTTTGTGTTCTCGGCATGGGGAATGGTACGGAACGGAACAGATTATCGAGGGCTCTTAGGTGAAAAGAGTCTAGGGTATTTCAAGCGATTCTTGTAGTATTCTAGATGTCTTTGTTTGTTTGGTAGGCGGAGGAGTCTAGGGTAATTCAAGTGTCCCTTGTTTTATTCTAGATTGTCCTTGCGAGTTGCGTATGAGTCAAGAGTCTAAAGTGTTCTTTAGTCATCTTGTAAGGTGTATAGCGAGTCTAGATTGTCGAGTCAAGTTGTATTGATCTAACCTCTCTCGCTTGTGTGTGGTTTAAATTGCTTCCGCTATTGTTTTCGTTGCGTAGCTTTGATAACTTGCTAAGTTTGTTTTACTTGCTTGTTTTCTTGCTCACCGGGGTAGTCGGGTTGGGGAAAGTAGAATTCCTGTTTAGGAGAAAGGGGTACCCAGGCTCACTGAGTAATCTTAGATTACTCATGATTTTATTTTGGTCTTGCAGAGAAGCCTAAGTGAGTCTAGAGCTGGAGCAAACGTTAGGGGTACCGGATAGGGTTTTTCTTGTGTTCTTTTTAAAACCCTATATTTTTCTTAAACAATTACTGTAAAACTTTCCGACTATCTTTATATATTGCTTTAATGATTTATTTACAATGTAATATTTTGTTAAAGTAATATATTCGGTTTTGAGGAAAACATGGCAAGTTGCAAATGATACTCGGCCTTGTCCGGGCTAACACAACGCACCAGGCCACAAGGGTTGCAAAGCCTAAGTAACCTCGGTTGCGGGTGGAGTTGTGCCAGGGAGGACTGGTCGGAAAGTCTGCAGCTTCCGTCCCTCGACCGGATCACCTCGGTACAATTCTGCAAGTAGCGTCCCGTGGCTGTCCGATGGCCTTCGTGGTCATAGAACGGTTCGGGGGCGTTACAGGAGTGGCTCTCATACTCAGTGTTCCTCTCCTCTTTTTCTTCTACATTTGTTGTCGTCTTCAAGAAATCATAGCAGAACTCCATGCATTCTTCTGCTAGATAGGACTCAGCTATACATCCCTTCTGGTATTGTTGGGTTTCTAACATAGTCTTTCAATACTTTCATGTACCTGTTTGTAATGAACACCAAATAGGTAAGCAATAAGTCCAATTAGATTCACTAATTTAGTTCTTGAGAATAAAACTAAAATAAAAAAAGGACACTACCTCTCAAATAGATACATCCATCAGAAATGGACAGGACAAGCTAGTCGGGCTTCTCTTCCTAGATGCACACACAAGTGCACCATAATGTCAAAGAAACTAGGTGGCCAAAATCTTTCAAACATGCATAGAGTCTCCACAATTTCTGTTTCCATTATTTAAAGTTGTTCCATATCAATCACTCTTTGGCACAATACGTTGAAGAATGTGCATAGGTGGAAAATGACTATTCTAAGACCCTTAGGTAGTAAACCTCTAACAGCAACTGTAGCAGTTGTTGCATGAGGACGTGGTAATCATGAGATTTGAGTCCCATCACTTTACACTCGTCTAATGATACACAAGTAGATATGTTAGAGCAATAGCCATCCGGACCTTTAAAGTCAAAGAGCCGCTTGATATGCTCAAATTTACCCTAGAGCTACTCTCTCAAATTAAGAGATCAATTGTAGTACTTAGGGATCGAATCCACAAGAACTCTAGATTCACACAATAGATTTAATAATCTTTTAATTATGCTAAACAGAAATATTTTAATTAAATTGCAAGATTAGATGTAAATTCAGAAGGATTAAACGCTAGGCCTAGGGAAATTCTCAGGAAATCATGTAAAATCAGATCAATTAATTAAACAAGCAGGATTCAACATTTAAGCACCGTTCTTGAACTCTAAACACAATTATAAAATAAATCAGTTCTCACTGCAAATATTATCTAAGTTTTAAAACCAGAAAATCCAAATCTCTTTGCAAAATTCAAGTTAAAAACCAGCATTAAAATCAAGTTTAGATAAGTTCACAAAATCACTAATTCAAATCTCTTTGTAAAAAGTAATTTTGCTCACCAAAGGTTTTTGTCAGGAAAATCAATTATATTCTCATATCAATCAATAATCCTAAGATCTAAATCCAGATGACTAATCAAAGATCTAGCATTAAGAACAACCTATGGTGAAGAACAAGAAAGATAATGAATCCTAAATTAACAGATCTAACAATCCATGAAATCCCTAATGAGAAACCCTAAACCTAACAAGCAGATCTACTCAGACATAATTGTAAGAACACAAATCATGAATAAAATAGATAGCATTAAGAGATTAAAAGAAGAAGAAAATGAGTTCTGAATCTTCTCTGAAGGAGTCTTGAATCTTCTCTCCAAAAAGCTCTCTAAAAATCTCTCAGGGTTTTGCTCTCAAAAGTTGCAGGGAAAAATAAAGCTTAGGTCTAAACAATGACCATAAAAATCCTATTTATATTCCTAAACACGGCCAGGGACCAATGATGCAAATATGGAAGACTTTGGGGCAACTTTGTAAATCTTCAAAACTTGTGGGAAAACTTCCAATTCTTCTTGTGGATACTGCATCGATCGACACATCACTTGCATCGACCGATGCAAGTCTCTGAACTTCGTCTCCCAACTTTGTAGCTCAACCTCAATGCTTGATTATGCTCCAAATCCTCCTATTTAGCTCCATTAAGCTCACATCCATGCTAAATCCTATAAAGACTCAAAAAGACTCTAAAAACACCAAAAAGACTCTATAGATAAGACTTATATCATGGCTAAAAACACCTAAAAACCATGATATATCAACTCCCCCAGACTTAGCTTTTGCTTGCCCTCAAGCAAAACATAAACTTAGCCCTGTGAAAGAGGTTTGAAAACGCAGGAACTCATTTTCTTTTTAATGTAATGCCATGATCATCCAAACATTAATCCACATGCTTAGCAGATAAATCCAAATCGAACCACCATGTACTTCTCCGTTGATTTTCATAGCATCCCAAATTCAAACCAAATTCCACTACTTCCTCCATAAAGCTTTCGTCGGTGAGTCTTATCAATTTGATCAATTTCAAGAACCTTCTAGACTCATTCCCGTACAATACCATAACAAGCAAGACATGTGGTACTCTTTCTCTCCCCCAGACTTATTCTATTTATTCTTCCTTAGAGCTTTATTTTTATATTATCTTTTTTTTTTCTTCAAAGGTGTAAGCGAGTACCGGGGTCATTGGTAATTTACCTACCCCTCGCTTCTAAGCTTTGTGTGATCATTTGACTCAAGAGTAGAATAATGGGATCACAGGTAATTTACCTAACCCTCTAAACTTATCAAAATCATCTCATCTTTTATTCTTCTTTTCTTTACAAACCTCTCAGGAAAAATATTTTAAACTTAAATAAGGGAGAGGAGTACCAAAATTTTTCCTTTCTGAAGTCTTACTTGTCAGGTATGAACAAGGAGTCAAGCTCTATGAATATCAATCTCCTTGATGAGGTAAAAAGAAAAGTACAGAATTACCTCAAGCTTTTATGGATTCTGTTGGAAATTTGGATGTCTCTGGTTCACTGATCAGCCATTGGATTTTTTTATTAGTCAGATTTGTGGATTCAATCTGCAGCATTAATCAACCAAGGCAGTACACTAAAAAGAAAAATCATAGTTCCCAACAAAATTTTGACTCAATAAAACCATTTTTTTTTTACTCTCAAAAAATAAAAATGTAGTTAGTAACTGCCTCCCCCAGACTTAAACAACACTGTCCCCAGTGCTATCAAGTAAGAGATTGGCGAATAAAATAAAAATAAATGAAAATCAAAAGAAAAATGAAAAAGAAAATCCTACCAGTGGGTTGCCTCCCACTAAGCGCTTGTTTTCAGTCATTAGCTTGACTGTGTCGGATCTCAGGCATCTGGTGGATTGGAACAGGGCAGTGAATGCTTCCGAGAGAATGTCCTCTTCATCCAAGGTGGTGTGTAGGCAGTATGTGCATGAGATCTGCCAAGGATGTGAGGAACAGGACCAGGACGGGAATGAGGTATGGTTGGCTTCCTTTTAAGTCCTGCAAAATCATCAACAGAAGAAACAAGCGCACTACGATAATCTCGTGGCTTGGTTAACTGCACAACAGTTTTTGTACCTTTCAAATTCTTATTGATGAATGGAGAAGGTTTAGGAGAAGGAGAAGCATACCTTGGCCTTACCTGTGGGTTCTGGACTGTGGAATGGTGAGATTTCAGCTTGACAA
>NC_025704.1:19531347-19531477 GCF_000633955.1 Camelina sativa
AGTGGGTTGCCTCCCACTAAGCGCTTGTTTTCAGTCATTAGCTTGACTGTGTCGGATCTCAGGCATCTGGTGGATTGGAACAGGGCAGTGAATGCTTCCGAGAGAATGTCCTCTTCATCCAAGGTGGTGT
>NC_025704.1:19531537-19537809 GCF_000633955.1 Camelina sativa
CTTGACAACTGGTCTAGGACTTGCAGCTAAAGAACCAACTCGAGAATCTGTGGTTTTGGACAAGTCTGAACTGTCTCTGGAAGGAGTGTCGATCGATGCAACAGCTGCATCGATCGATGCTTGGTCTTCAATTCGTGTTTCTTCAACGATTCTGCAACTAACCTCTGAAATCCGTGTTTCCATCATAAAAACGTCATCTACCAGCGACTTGTCATGCATCAGAACCTCATCATGATCTCTAGTACTGATTAGATGATCTCCACTCCAATCTTCAAGCTCAACAACTTGCTTGCTCACTTTCTCAACAGTCTCCAACTCTTTGACATACCCAGCAGTAATGTCTTCATGAAGCTCTATGATCAGATTATCATTAGAAACAACCTCCACAGAAAATGTCTGACCATCTATAGTGGGAGCTCTTCTCAGCTTGTCCATCTCAAAGTTCATGACCAAATCATCCACATTCAGAGATATGTGTCCTTTCTTAACATCAATGATGGCACCAGCTGTAGCCAAGAATGAGCGTCCTAAGATGAGAGGATCACTTGGCTTTTTGTCATATTCCAGCACCACAAAGTCAGTGGGAATCATGCAATCTCCAATCTTGATTGGAATATCTTCTAAGACACCTTCAGGAATCCTTCTAGACCGATCAGCTAAGATAAGAGATATCTTAGTTGGCTTGAAATCTGTCATCCCAAGTCTCACAACAACAGAATGTGGCATTAGGTTAATACTAGAGCCAAGATCACAAAGTGAGTGAGGAAACCTTCCTGTAGAGATAGAGCAATCTAACACAAAACTTCGAGGATCTGGTAACTTCTCTGCAATCTTACTCTGAATCACTGCACTCACTTCCTCAGAGACAACAACCTTCTCTTTCCTCTCTTTCTTCCTCTGAGCAGGCTGGTTCAACAAAATTGAGCTGACATCCTTGGTAAGCAAAGCTCCTTCCTCAGGGCTCAAACCATTAGTGACCATCCTCTTCACATATCTCTTAATACTAGGAGAAAACTTGACAGCATCAATCAAAGGCATCTCTATCATCACCTTATCCATCATAGCCTTGCATCTAGCTTCTTCAATCTCTTGTTTAGATCTCCTAGGCTTAGGAAAATAAACCTTAGGCTTGTACACTCTCTCAGCAGCTGGAATCGGAGCTTTCGTAACTCCCTTCTCGGTCTCGACGTTACATCGGTCGATGCTGTCTCGCAAAGTCAACCCTTCTACGACCACCGAGGGTTGCGTCGACCGATGCTTAGCAGCTGCATCGGTCGATGTTGGATCAAGTGACGTATCTTCGTCTCCTTCCTTCACCAAAATCGCATTACAAGCATGCTTGGGGTTCTCAGTTCTTCTAGAAAGAAGTTCCTCTTGTCTTTTAACAGACCCAGCAGTCTGAATCACTTGATTCTCCAGCTTCTTGACATGAGTATTCAATGCATCAAACTTCCCAGTCAGCTCAGTGTATACATAATCAATCTTCCCATTGAAGTCTACTGTTAACTTCTGTTGACCTTCCAAAATCTGTCCAATCATTGATTCCATCTTGCTCTCTGAATTGGGTGGAGGGAGGGGTTGGTAAGAAGAAGAACCATAGTTCCTAGTGAAGTTGTTGTTTGGATTTCCTGTGAAGGAATTCTTCTGACCAAATCTCTGATTTTGATACCCAGCTCCATACACATAGTTGACATCTTCTTCTGTAGTCTCTGGCTTTGGCTCAAAAATCTCAACATCTTCAGCAAAATGGACAGACTTCTTTCCCACAAGAAGATTATGCACTGTATCCAACTTAGCATTCACTGCAGCAAACTGATTTGAACCATGGCCTTCATGTGCTCTTTTCCGCTCTAAGTCTGCATTCTTGGTACTGTTGCTTGATGCTAGCCTTTCAATCAACTTTTCAGCGTCATCTGGGTACCTTGTCTTGAAGTTCCCATCACTAGCAGCATCCAAAGCCATCTGATACCTCCAATCAATACCACTGAAGAAGATACTAATCAACTGCACCTCTGAGAACCCATGATACGGACAATCTCTCTGGTATGGNGTCCAATCATTGATTCCATCTTGCTCTCTGAATTGGGTGGAGGGAGGGGTTGGTAAGAAGAAGATCCATAGTTCCTTGTGAAATTGCTGTTTGGATTTCCTGTGAAGGACTTCTTCTGACCAAATCTCTGATTTTGATACACAGCTCCATACACATAGTTGACATCTGCTTCTGTAGTCTCTGGCTTTGGCTCAAAAATCTCAACATCTTCAGCAAAATGGACAGACTTCTTTCCCACAAGAAGGTTATGCACTGCATCCAACTTAGCATTCACTGCAGCAAACTGATTTGAATCATGGCCTTCATGTGCTCTCTTCCGCTCTAAGTCTGCATTCTTGGTACTGTTGCTTGATGATAGCCTTTCTATCAACTTTTCAGCGTCATCTGGGTACCTTGTCTTGAAGTTCCCATCACTAGCAGCATCCAAAGCCATCTGATACCTCCAATCAATACCACTGAAGAAGATACTAATCAACTGCACCTCTGAGAACCCATGATACGGACAATCTCTCTGGTATGGTTTGAATCTTACCCAAGCAGCTTTGTAAGATTCAGCAGGTCCTTGTCTAAAGGTAGAGAGCTTGATCTTCAGCTCATCAGACATCGCATCATCATAGAAGTAATTCAAGAATGCCACCTTGATGTCATGCCAGGTCGTGAGAGATCCTGGTTTCAGTTGCCTTAGCCAATGAGAAGCTTCCCCAGCAAGAGAGTAGGGGAAAAGCTTGCAGTAGAGGTAGTCCTCAGTGACTCCATTAGCCTTGATGCTTGTGACTATGTCTTCAAAGTGCTCAATGTGGTCTAGAGGCTTCTCATGTGGAAGGTTTTGGAATGGCCTTTGTCCAACAAGAGAGAAGTAGGCAGGCTTCAGCTCAAAATCATTCCTTGGAAATGGAGGAGGGACAATTGCGGAACGGTTCTCATAGTATAAGTCTGGCCTGTTGAAGTCCGCAAGAGTCTTGACAAGTTCTCCATTGTTGTCCCGTCGCCTCTGAACATTCTCCGCATCGGCTCTGGCATTGCATCGATCGACACCAGCATTGCGTTGGTCAATGCCTTCCTAGTTGCGTCGATCGACGCCATCGTTGCGTCGATCGACGCCATCTGCATTCCCATCGGCCACGACGAGTTCTTCCTGAATAACCCGTCCTTCAGCATTAAGTTTCTGTCCTTGCTCGTTGTACACATTACCCTCTTGATCCTTCAAAACCCCAGCCTCATCAGGTCTCAATATGATTATATTGGCCATCTTCGCTGATTTGGCTGCTTTTGTGTTTTCACGCTCTAGTTGTCCTAACTCTTGGTTTGTAAGCTTAACAACTGGACCAGTAGGATTTTTCCTGGTGCTAGGCTTAGGCATGTACCTGAAACACACAAGAGAAAAGAAACAAAAGCGTGTGAGTAAAACAGAAAAAGAAAAATTTAGACAAAATCAAAGATTTTAATCTAATGGTGAATCAAAAGAGTCCCCGGCAACGGCGCCAAAATTTGATATGCTCAAATTTAACCCTGAGCTACTCTCTCAAATTAAGAGATCAATTGTAGTACTTAGGGATCGAATCCACAAGAACTCTAGATTCACACAATAGATTTAATAATCTTTTAATTATGCTAAACAGAAATTGTAATTTAAATAGCAATGCAAAACAGAAAATAAAAGAGTTGTAAAATTCAGAAGGAATAAACGCTAGGCCTAGGGAAATTCTCAGGAAATCATGGAAAATCAGATCAATTAATTAAGCAAGCAGGATTCAACAATTAAGCACCGTTCTTGAACTCTAAACACAATTGTAAAATAAATCAGTTCTCACTGCAAATATTATCTAAGTTTTAAAACCCGAAAATCCAAATCTCTTTGCAAAATTCAAGTTAAAAACCAGCAATAAAATCAAGTTTAGATAAGTTCACAAAATCACTAATTCAAATCTCTTTGCAAAAAGTAATTTTGCTCACCAAAGGTTTTTGTCAGGAAAATCAATTATATTCTCATATCAATCAATAATCCTAAGATCTAAATCCAGATGACTAATCAAAGATCTAGCATTAAGAACAACCTATGGTGAAGAACAAGAAAGATAATGAATCCTAAATTAACAGATCTAACAATCCATGAAATCCCTAATGAGAAACCCTAAACCTAACAAGCAGATCTACTCAGACATAATTGTAAGAACACAAATCATGAATAAAATAGATAGCATTAAGAGATTAAAAGAAGAAGAAAATGAGTTCTGAATCTTCTCTGAAGGAGTCTTGAATCTTCTCTCCAAAAAGCTCTCTAAAAATCTCTTAGGATTTTGCTCTCAAAAGTTGCAGGGAAAAATAAAGCTTAGGTCTAAACAATGACCATAAAAATCCTATTTATATTCCTAAACACAGCCAGGGACCAATGATGCAAATATGAAAGACTTTGGGGCAACTTTGTAAATCTTCAAAACTTGTGGGAAAACTTCCAATTCTTCTTGTGGATACTGCATCGATCGACACATCACTTGCATCGACCGATGCAAGTCTCTGAACTTTGTCTCCCAACTTTGTAGCTCAACCTCAATGCTTGATTATGCTCCAAATCCTCCTATTTAGCTCCATTAAGCTCCCATCCATGCTAAATCCTATAAAGACTCAAAAAGACTCTAAAAACACCAAAAAGACTCTATAGATAAGACTTATATCATGGCTAAAAACACCTAAAAACCATGATATATCACCGCTTACAGAAGTTTTTCTTTTCTGACTTTGACAAAGACCAAGGACCTGCGGGAAGTAGTGTCCTTTTCCCCTGAGCTTTTGGATGCAAATCCTTCCTAATACCAAGAGTTTCGAGGTCCTTCCTAGCTTTTAATCCATCCTTTGTATTGCCACAATGTAACAATGTGACAATCAAGCTTGCAGCCACATTTCTCTCCACATGCATCACGTCTATGTTATGTCTTACCGGGAGCTCCTTGTCAAGACAAAGCATATAAGAGAGCAATCAGTTGAAAGTCATATACAAGTGATCACAATGGAAAATCTATAAGTATTTTACAGTATAAACATACCTTCCAATAAGGCAATGTGAAGATTGATCTTTTCTTCCATCTAGGTAACTCCTCTTCATCTTTTTCTGCTAAGTCTTCTTCTTCATCATCAGATGCACTGTCTTCATCTTCGTTATCAGATGGTATGTCACAAGCAGCTCTAGATCTCTTTTTCCCAGTCCCTTTTC
The DNA here is from genome assembly GCF_000633955.1 of Camelina sativa. NCBI lineage: Eukaryota > Viridiplantae > Streptophyta > Magnoliopsida > Brassicales > Brassicaceae > Camelina > Camelina sativa. The sequence goes on from NC_025704.1 coordinate 19,536,796, forward strand.
TATTACCAAAATCATTCTTGTAGTTTCTCAGTAGTAAAGAAATCTTTCTACCTGTGAGTATCCTTCCCTTTGTTCCATGCTCTGCTTTACCATCAAACCAACTCTTCTTTCCTCGAAAACTATGTAACAGAGACAAACTTTTTCGGTGGCACATATATACATGCTTCCTACTATCACTCAACCACAAACTATCTGTGTGCTTTCCACATATAGGACAACCCATCTTACCCTTTACTTTACAACCAGCAAGATTTCCGTATGCTGGGAAATCACTTATGGTCCAAGACAGGATCGCCCTCAACGTAAAAGTTGTCTTACTAAATGCATCGTAAGTTATCTCGCCTTTAGACCACAAATGATTTAAATCTTCTATAACAGGTTCTAAGTAAACATCTATACTATTATCAGGTTGGTGCGGTCCAGGAATCAACAAACTAAGCATGATGTTTTCCTCCTTCATACATAAGTCATGAGCCATGTTATAATTAACAAGCAACACAGGCCAACTACTGTATCGGCTGTTCTTCATGTTGAAGAAGTTAAACCCATCAGTAGAGAGCCCAAGTTACAAGTTCCTCTGCTCAGCTGCGAAAGAAGGATACTTGTCATTCATTGACTTCCATGTCACAGAGTCTACTGGATGGCGCAATTTCCCGTCAGTGCTTTTGTTACTGAAATGCCATCTCAAATCCGCAGCCACTTTCTCCGATCTGAACATCCTTTTCAGACAAGGGATTATTGTAAAGTACTTCAAAACCTTATGTGGAACACCCTTCTTGACTTCCCCAGTGTGCATGTTGGTCTTCAATCTTGAAGACTTGCATTTTGGACAAGTATCAACCTTCTTCAGCTTCTTTCTGAATAAGCATCAGTCGTTCACACAAGCATGAATCTTTTGATATCCCATATCAAAAGATTTCAGAAACTTCTTGACGTCATAGGTTGATGTGTGCAGTATATTGTCTTCAGGTAACATTTTTGGTAAAGTTTCCAGTAAATCATCGAAGCTCTTGT
>NC_025704.1:19542745-19605760 GCF_000633955.1 Camelina sativa
AAGACTTTGGGGCAACTTTGTAAATCTTCAAAACTTGTGGGAAAACTTCCAATTCTTCTTGTGGATACTGCATCGATCGACACATCACTTGCATCGACCGATGCAAGTCTCTGAACTTTGTCTCCCAACTTTGTAGCTCAACCTCAATGCTTGATTATGCTCCAAATCCTCCTATTTAGCTCCATTAAGCTCCCATCCATGCTAAATCCTATAAAGACTCAAAAAGACTCTAAAAACACCAAAAAGACTCTATAGATAAGACTTATATCATGGCTAAAAACACCTAAAAACCATGATATATCACCGCTTACAGAAGTTTTTCTTTTCTGACTTTGACAAAGACCAAGGACCTGCGGGAAGTAGTGTCCTTTTCCCCTGAGCTTTTGGATGCAAATCCTTCCTAATACCAAGAGTTTCGAGGTCCTTCCTAGCTTTTAATCCATCCTTTGTATTGCCACAATGTAACAATGTGACAATCAAGCTTGCAGCCACATTTCTCTCCACATGCATCACGTCTATGTTATGTCTTACCGGGAGCTCCTTGTCAAGACAAAGCATATAAGAGAGCAATCAGTTGAAAGTCATATACAAGTGATCACAATGGAAAATCTATAAGTATTTTACAGTATAAACATACCTTCCAATAAGGCAATGTGAAGATTGATCTTTTCTTCCATCTAGGTAACTCCTCTTCATCTTTTTCTGCTAAGTCTTCTTCTTCATCATCAGATGCACTGTCTTCATCTTCGTTATCAGATGGTATGTCACAAGCAGCTCTAGATCTCTTTTTCCCAGTCCCTTTTCTATTACCAAAATCATTCTTGTAGTTTCTCAGTAGTAAAGAAATCTTTCTACCTGTGAGTATCCTTCCCTTTGTTCCATGCTCTGCTTTACCATCAAACCAACTCTTCTTTCCTCGAAAACTATGTAACAGAGACAAACTTTTTCGGTGGCACATATATACATGCTTCCTACTATCACTCAACCACAAACTATCTGTGTGCTTTCCACATATAGGACAACCCATCTTACCCTTTACTTTACAACCAGCAAGATTTCCGTATGCTGGGAAATCACTTATGGTCCAAGACAGGATCGCCCTCAACGTAAAAGTTGTCTTACTAAATGCATCGTAAGTTATCTCGCCTTTAGACCACAAATGATTTAAATCTTCTATAACAGGTTCTAAGTAAACATCTATACTATTATCAGGTTGGTGCGGTCCAGGAATCAACAAACTAAGCATGATGTTTTCCTCCTTCATACATAAGTCATGAGCCATGTTATAATTAACAAGCAACACAGGCCAACTACTGTATCGGCTGTTCTTCATGTTGAAGAAGTTAAACCCATCAGTAGAGAGCCCAAGTTACAAGTTCCTCTGCTCAGCTGCGAAAGAAGGATACTTGTCATTCATTGACTTCCATGTCACAGAGTCTACTGGATGGCGCAATTTCCCGTCAGTGCTTTTGTTACTGAAATGCCATCTCAAATCCGCAGCCACTTTCTCCGATCTGAACATCCTTTTCAGACAAGGGATTATTGTAAAGTACTNCTCTGCTTTACCATCAAACCAACTCTTCTTTCCTCGAAAACTATGTAACAGAGACAAACTTTTTCGGTGGCACATATATACATGCTTCCTACTATCACTCAACCACAAACTATCTGTGTGCTTTCCACATATAGGACAACCCATCTTACCCTTTACTTTACAACCAGCAAGATTTCCGTATGCTGGGAAATCACTTATGGTCCAAGACAGGATCGCCCTCAACGTAAAAGTTGTCTTACTAAATGCATCGTAAGTTATCTCGCCTTTAGACCACAAATGATTTAAATCTTCTATAACAGGTTCTAAGTAAACATCTATACTATTATCAGGTTGGTGCGGTCCAGGAATCAACAAACTAAGCATGATGTTTTCCTCCTTCATACATAAGTCATGAGCCATGTTATAATTAACAAGCAACACAGGCCAACTACTGTATCGGCTGTTCTTCATGTTGAAGAAGTTAAACCCATCAGTAGAGAGCCCAAGTTACAAGTTCCTCTGCTCAGCTGCGAAAGAAGGATACTTGTCATTCATTGACTTCCATGTCACAGAGTCTACTGGATGGCGCAATTTCCCGTCAGTGCTTTTGTTACTGAAATGCCATCTCAAATCCGCAGCCACTTTCTCCGATCTGAACATCCTTTTCAGACAAGGGATTATTGTAAAGTACTTCAAAACCTTATGTGGAACACCCTTCTTGACTTCCCCAGTGTGCATGTTGGTCTTCAATCTTGAAGACTTGCATTTTGGACAAGTATCAACCTTCTTCAGCTTCTTTCTGAATAAGCATCAGTCGTTCACACAAGCATGAATCTTTTGATATCCCATATCAAAAGATTTCAGAAACTTCTTGACGTCATAGGTTGATGTGTGCAGTATATTGTCTTCAGGTAACATTTTTGGTAAAGTTTCCAGTAAATCATCGAAGCTCTTGTCTAGCCAGCCATTCTGAGTTATTATCCGAAATAGTGTAATTGTAGCTGATAGCTTGCTATGATTCACACACGTTGGATATAATGGCATTTCAGCTTCTGCAAGTTTTGCTATAAACTCATCTTCTTGCCTATCCTCACCCTCAGCAGCCTAACATAAATCTGAACCCTTACAAGCTAAATCTTCATCAGACCATTTAGCAGCTTCGTATAAACCCAAAATCTCAGCATTCCACACTCTATCTTGACCTTCTACTAAACCAACAAAGTTATCTTCTCCATGGTGAAACCAATCAGTACGTCTCTTCTAAGCCTCATCCATTCCATTTATAACTAAATGAGACACAACCTCGTTGCATGTATGGCGCTCTAAATTGCGGCATCCGGCGCATGGACAAATTATCTTTCCATTAACTGCTAATATGCCACTAACAGCTTTAACAAAACATTGAGCACCACTCTCATATGCAGAATCAACTCTTGAGTTCATGTAAGAGAAAAGTATAAGAAAAAGACATAAGTATCACAACACTAGTCCAAATGCATAAATAAAACACTTTTAACAAGTATACTTACCTGCATAAATGCAGCCATGCCGTGTCCAACATTTTTCTTAACAATCCTAGTTAGGTCCCTTGACATAGTTCAAACGGTATAGGATACAAGCAACAATAACCACAAGTTAAACATATTTCCTACAATCAATCACAGAGACACTGCAACTACAAAAGGATACAAAAGGCCAAGAAATCGATAGATGTGTCTAACCTCTATAGTGATTGTATTTTTCCCCCAAAATCTGAGAACCCACACATGTTAACAAGAAGCTGTAATTATTGTCCAAATACAACAACCAACGAAACACACTGCTGTGTATTGCTACTATGGACTCACTTTCAACTCACCTGAAGACCTTGAAAATCTTGGATTGAAATCACATTTGAGGAGAGCTGATGCGAATTAAGAGAGTGAGAGAGATCGAATCAAGATGGCGAGCAATGGAGTCGGCGGAGATGGCGAGAGATCTAGAAGATGAAATCTACGGAGATGGCGAGAGATGGAGAAGATAAAATCGATGAAGGTGGCGAGAGATGGAGAAGATGAACTCGAAAGAGATGAAGAGCAATGGAATCTCCGGAGAAGGCGAGCAAAGGAGTCGACGGAGAATTCGAAGGTTTTGTCTTTTTTTTTTTGCCTCCTTTATTTTGTCTTTTTCCTAGTGCTATGAAATGTAATGGTTTTGTTCATAGACCGCCAACATGTATTTTTATTTTCGAAGTGTTGGCGCTTGCTCATAAAATTAAGGTGGAATCAGGTGTTTTTAGTTTCCGCTTATTATTTTTTAGGCATAGCATTAGTGTAATGCTATGAGTCTATTTGACAAACTCTCATTACACTTTTAATAGCAGTTACAGAAATTGTGCAATTATAATCTGCTATCAATACTCATATTTGTTGTAGTGTTTCTCTCTTTTCTTTCTTCGAGTTCTCCGCCTCCTCCCCTTGGCGACACCGCAAAAAACATCTCCATTCATCTTCTCCGATCTTTCACTCAATCAAATCTTCTCTTCTCTATCTTGGATTAAGCTTCATCATCTTTGACATCATATTCACCATCATCTTCATCATCTCGCCTCTCGTCTTTCTCTGGGATTCAAACCCTAATCCGCAACGTAAGATTTTCTTCTTCTTTTTTCTCCTAATCGCTTCTTCCTTCGATTATTTGTTATTCTGGGTATGTTATTCTAGGTTTTCGTTATGTTTATGGTATCGATTTGGGTCATTTAGGGTTTGGGTTTTAAAATCAATTTAGGGTTTTCTTCATAAATGATTATTCTTTTGATTATTTGTTGTCATGTGGTTTGTTTATGGTCATAACTTGTGTATTTGTATCGAATTGGGTCATTTAGGGTTAGGGTTTTAAAAATGATTTGGGGCTTTCTTTTAAACGATAATACTTTTGTTTATTTGTTGTCCTGCGGTTTGTTTATGGTCATAACTTGTGTATTTTTATTGATTTGGGTCATATATGGTTAGGGTTTATTTTAAAACTTTGATTGTCTCTGAGATTTAAGTGTTTTGTTTGAATGTTTTGAGATTAACGAATAGTAATCTGTTTTCTTCTTTGTGTATATTGTAGATGCCTGAAGAGCACATCGACATGGAACCTCCACCTGAACCTCAAGTGACAGAAGCAGAACAAACTCAAGCTGAGAATAAGCATAATGCACCTGCCTTTGGAGCTGATAAGCCACCGAAAGCACGGAAGAAGTATGCTAAAAGAGCACCTTGCTGGGAACACTTTCTGCAAAGAGATGAAGATCTCACTAAGAGCTATTGTAAGTATTGTGGTGCAGAGATGGTGAGTTCTTGCATATGCGTTGTTGTGCCCACATCCTGAATTTGATTGTTGGTGATGGTTTGAAGAAGGTAAAAGCAACTATTGTGGCTTTTAGGAATGTAGTCAAGTATGTCCGATCTTCTTTCACTCCACTTAGGTCTTTTGCGATGAGGTGTGAGAATGGGAAGCTATGCAGGGGCAGCTTGCCACTGGATGTTGTCACAAGATGGAATTCTACTTACATTATGTTGAGTTCTGCTTTGAAGCTGCGGTTTGCATTTGAGAAGATGCTGGCTGAGGACAAGTTGTACTATGATTACTTCTTGGAAGAGGATGAGAAGACCAAGGTCAAGAGAGTTGGTCCACCAACTGATTCAGAATGGGAAGAAGTGTCAAGGCTAGTTAAATTCCTCAAGATATTCTAGAAGGCAACTTTGGTATTCTCTGCTTCAAAGTTTGTGTCTTCTTCTGTATGTTACAATGAAATTGTGAACATTGAGAGGGCTCTGATCGCCAAGTGTGCCAGTCCGGATAAGGAGACCAGAAAGCAAGCTCATGTCATGAGGGACAAGTTTGAGAAGTACTGGGATGAATTTAACAACATGAATCCACTTGTCATCATAGCTAGTGTCTTTGATCCTTGCAACAAGATACAGTTTGCTTCCCTCTGCTTTGATCAGCTATATGGCAAAGATAAAATAGAGAATATGCATCTTTCTGCTAGAGTTTCAAGTGCAATGAAGAGGTTGTATGAAGAATATTCTTCGAGGCTGAGCAATCCAGTTGACATTCAAGCTAATGCAGAGGCAGAGCAACATATTGGCATGGATGAGTTTTCTGATGAAGAAGATGATTGTGAGAGGATCAAGTCTCTTTACAGCAAGATGGTTCAGTTTGGGGTGAATGATGATAGTGGAAATGAGTTGCAATGCTAACTGGCAGAGAAACCTGAGCTCAGAGTTGAGAATAATATCTTGGTAAGTCAGTTTTACTTTGTCTTCTTTTGACTGTGTTCTTTAGTTTGTTTAATTGTAGATGTCTAATTGTTTTTTTTTGTAGATTCAAGGAATGCTCTAGCTCCTCCTCCATGATTATTCATAATATGGCAGGTATGTCTACTTATTATTTAAGCTTCTGCCTCTGTAGTTTAAGAGTTTAAGTAGTATTTGTTTTTGATTTACATATTGACATTGTTTGGTATGAAGAAGAAGAAGAAAAGAAGAAGAAGAAGAAAAGAGTGACAGTGGTTAGAGATAAACTAATGTATTACATAAGTTTGCTTTTTCCCTCTTTATTTGTGAAAAAAAAAGGTTACAAAACTCAAAGAGAGAATTACCCATGGTAACCCACTTTTTATAATGATTAGCCAGGCTAACCTCTTTTTATTTTTATTGTCAGACTAACTCACTTTTTGTGTGATAATTTTTATAATACCAAAAATATCCTTTGCCTTTTTTTTCAAATGACAAATAGATATGGTTCATAAAATTATTAAAATTAAATTCCAATATCTAAATATTTATGAAAATATATTAATTGTTTAAAACCTAATATAATAGAATTAACCTTGAATCGACTTTTTTCATTCTCCACAACATAAGATCTCTTACGTCTTTTTCTTTTTGATTAGTTTTAGTTGTTCAAGTTTATTGAATTTCTAGGCTGAATTATTGTTAATTTTGAACCCCTATCCTTCGATTGTGTTTCTAGAATTATCTGTTCTTATTTAGATTGAAACTACTATTAATATATTTTAATTGCGTTTCATTAATAATTTTTAAAAATACCACTGAAAAGTAAAATGGCTATTAAGAAATTTTTATGAAACTAATACCAAACAAGTCTGCTAAAATTAATATTAGAGTTCTGCTACAATACCCCAGACTTAACTAAAGTCTATAGAACTATGCAGATTAGTTATGTGTCTGTTTAATATATTGTTAACATCTATCAAAAATGCGAAGACTTTACCGAAGTCTATGAATCTCCGTGGACTAACTATAAATCTGCTTAATATATTTTTGAAATCTACCAAAAATACGAAGACTTAACAAAAGTCTACATAACTCCACAGACTAACTATAAGTCTGCTTAATATATTTTGAAGATTTAACTAAAGTCTATAGAACTCCGCAGACTATCTATAAGTCTGCTTAATATAATTTTGAAGTCTACCAAAAATACGAAGATTTAACCAAAAATCTATAGAACTTCGCAGATTAGCTATAAGTCTGTTTAATATACTATTGAATTCTACCGAAAATACGAAGACAATAAAAGTCTAGATTTACTCCGCATATTAGCTATAAGTCTACTTAATATATTTTTGAAGTCTACCGAAAATACGAAGACTTAACAGTAGTCTAGATTTACTCCGCAGATTAGCTATAAGTTTACTTAATATATTTTTGAAGTCTACCGAAAATACGAAGACTTAACAGTAGTCTAGATTTACTCCGCAGATTAGCTATAAGTTTACTTAATATATTTTTGAAGTCTACCGAAAATACGAAGACTTAACAGTAGTCTAGATTTACTCCGCAGATTAGCTATAAGTCTGCTTAATATAATTTTAAAGTCTACCAAAAATACGAAGATTTAACCAAAAGTCTATAGAATTTCACAGATTAGCTATAAGTCTGCTTAATATATTATTAAAGTCTACCGAAAATACGAAGACTTAACAAAAGTCTAGATTTACTCTGCAGATTAGCTATAAGTCTACTTAATATATTTTTGAAGTCTACCAAAAATACGAAGACTTAACAAAAGTCTAGATTTACTCCGCATATTAGCTATAAGTTTACTTAATATATTTTTGAAGTCTACTGAAAATGCGAAGACTTAACTAAAGTCTAGATTACTCCGTAGATGATGTTCATATATTTTACAATGTTTTCCCTTAGTATATTCACATCTTTTGCATCTTTTGCTATCCATTTTGACCATTATTGCATAGCTTTAGGACTGTTCATGCATTAGAGTATAGTTGCATTGCATCTGCATCTTTTCTTGCATAAACAGGTGATTTTGGAGCCTAAGGAGCATGGAAGCAATGCTGAAGAGGAGTGAAGCTATCAAGAGGAGAAAGCAAGGAAGTTAGGGCTGAAGAACCAAGGTCCAGAGTTCCACTCGACCGTCCACTCGACCAGACACTCGACCGTGTGCGGAGAAGGACTCGACCGAGTGGATGCAGCAGAAGAAAAGCCAGNGTCTACTGAAAATGCGAAGACTTAACTAAAGTCTAGATTACTCCGTAGATGATGTTCATATATTTTACAATGTTTTCCCTTAGTATATTCACATCTTTTGCATCTTTTGCTATCCATTTTGACCATTATTGCATAGCTTTAGGACTGTTCATGCATTAGAGTATAGTTGCATTGCATCTGCATCTTTTCTTGCATAAACAGGTGATTTTGGAGCCTAAGGAGCATGGAAGCAATGCTGAAGAGGAGTGAAGCTATCAAGAGGAGAAAGCAAGGAAGTTAGGGCTGAAGAACCAAGGTCCAGAGTTCCACTCGACCGTCCACTCGACCAGACACTCGACCGTGTGCGGAGAAGGACTCGACCGAGTGGATGCAGCAGAAGAAAAGCCAGCTCGACCGGTCACTCGACCGAGCACCAGGTCGAGCTGACCGAGCCGCCTAGCTATTTTGTCTTTTAGCATTTTTAGGGCTTCCACTCCTTTTACTATATAAGGCCTTGTACCCTGCAGCCACCAAAGAGTCTAGCTTTTTAGATATTCTCAAACCTAGTATTTACCCTTTTGGGAAATTATTTCTTTTTGCACTTTTATTTTCTTAGATCTTGTACCTCCTTGAAGGAGAAAAACAAGAGATTCTTCATATTTGTTGGTTTCATAACTTTCAAAATATTGAGAATTCGAGTTTGATTCCTTCTTCAATATTGTAGATCTTTGCTTTATCTTTTATTGATGCAAGTTTCATTATTTGCTGGGTTTATAACTTTGTTGTTCATCATGTGTGATTGTGAGTAGTTTCCTTAGCTCTTAGGGATGGTTTAGGCTGGATGGATGTTGTGGTTGTTTGATTTGGTCAAGCTTGATTGTTGTAGATCTCTTCTAGGCTAGATATTCTTAATGCTGATCCTATAACCGAGAGGGTAGGGTTTGATCTCAAGCCTCTTAGCATTACACCAATGTCTAAGGAGCAAAGATAAGGCTAGATCTAGAGATTTTCATTAGGCATGCTAAGAGATTAGATGTCTTGTTTGATTNCATTAGAGTATAGTTGCATTGCATTTGCATCTTTTCTTGCATAAACAGGTGATTTTGGAGCCTAAGGAGCATGGAAGCAATGCTGAAGAGGAGTGAAGCTATCAAGAGGAGAAAGCAAGGAAGTTAGGGCTGAAGAACCAAGGTCCAGAGTTCCACTCGACCGCCCACTGGACCAGACACTCGACCGTGTGCAGAGAAGGACTCGACCGAGTGGAAGGAGCTGAAGAAAAGCCAACTCGACCGGTCACTCGACCGAGCACCTGGTCGAGCTGACCGAGCCGCCTAGCTATTTTGTCTTTTAGCATTTTTAGGGCTTCCACTTCTTTTTCTATATATGGCCTTGTACCCTTCAGCCACCAAAGAGTCCAGCTTTTTAGATATTCTAAAACCTAGTATTTACCCCTTTGGGAATTATTGCTTTTTGCACTTTTATTTTCTTAGTTCTTTTACCTCCTTGAAGGACAAAAACAAGAGATTCCTCATATTTGATGGTTTCATAACTTTCAAAATATTGAGAATTCAGTTTGATTCCTTCTTCAATATGGTAGATCTTTGCTTTATCTTTATATTGATGCAAGTTTCGGTATTTTTTGGGTTTATGACTTTGTTGTTCATCATGTGTGATTGTGAGTAGTTTCCTTAGCTCTTAGGGATGGTTTAGGCTGGATGGATGTTGTGGTTGTTTGATTTGGTCAAGCTTGATTGTTGTAGATCTCTTCTAGGCTAGATATTCCTAATGCTGATCCTATCACTGAGAGGGTAGAGTTTGATCTCAAGCCTCTTAGCATCACACCAATGTCTAAGGTGCAAAGATAAGGCTAGATCTAGAGATTTTCATTAGGCATGCTAAGAGATTAGATGTCTTGTTTGATTATTGACTATAAATGATCTGTTGCTTAATGCTTGCTTGTATAAGTTATTTGCTTTGTGAGAACAAGCCTAGAAATATATGAGCTTGATTGTTTCTGTCATGGGAGTGGATTAACATGTTCTTGGAGATCTTTGTCTAGAGATTAGCTCATATTGGTTGTGGTTTGTTGATTAAGTTAGATAACCACAATCTAAAGTCCAGCCCATGAATCCATCCCTAAGACCTTCCTTGTTTATTGATTTCCTAGCTTAAATCATGTTGTTTGATCATTGTTTGATTCGCTTTTGTATTGCTCTGTTTTGCTTGCATTGCTCCGTTTCTCGCGTTTGTCCAGCTCGACCCTGTACTCGATCTACACTCGATCGAGTGCTTGCTCGAGCTCATCCCCAGAATTCTTGTTTATGCTTTGTGTTTGTCCTGTCTCAATTCCTGTTTCATTTTAGTTGCATTTCTGTTGCATTCACTTAGTATCATGTTCATTACTTGCCTTGCATTAGTTCATTACTTGCATTACTATAGTTTCTATTTCTGTTCTTGCTTCATCATAGCTTTGATTAGTCTGCTCTCTTTACATTTAGCATCTATCTTAGTAGCTTTTACTTTCTGCATTTTACATTTCTTCAATAGGTTGTTAGTGACAAACATCCTTCATATTTGGCTTGACTTAGACATATATGCACATCCTGATTGCTTGCAAACACTCAGATTGGATTGACACCTCTTATACTGCAACATCATAAGGGGAATCGAAACACCTGCACTCCATTCATTCATCATCATTCATATCTCATTCCATCATATCATTCACCACAACCACAAAAACATGTGTTTCAGTAGACTAGCTATAAGTCTGCTTAATATATTTTTAAAGTCTACCAAAAATGCGAAGACTTTATCGAAGTATATGAATCTCCGCAGACTAATTATAAGTCTGCTTAATATATATTTGAAGTCTACCGAAAATCTGAAGACTTTACTAAAGTCTATGATTCTTTGCAGAGTAATTATAAGTCTGACTAATATATTTTTAAAGTATACCAAAAATGTGAAGACTTAACCAAAGTTTATAGAACTATGCAGACCTATAAGTCTCTTTAAGTATATTTTTGAAGTCTACAAAAAAAATTACTAAAGATTTTTCTTTTAAAAAATATTTCCTTTTTCATTTGATTCCCTTATTAAATGATTTCCTTTATTAATTTTGTTTTTCAATTATTTCCTTTTTAAAATTTTGTTTTTAAATAATTTTCTGAATATTTAGTATTATTGTATGTGTGATTTTTACAATAATTATGTAGTTAAGAAGAAAAATGAGTAATACACTACAAGAATACAGTTAATCCGCCACTGCTCGGCCACCGTTACGTAGCAGTCGCCACAAAAGGCTACTGAAAAGCTACCATTTAGCCACTGTTACGCTACCACAAAATTGTTGGACATTTCAGTCACCAATTAGTAGCTTAGCGGTAGCTGATTAGCCACGGAACATTGACGGTAGCCACGCCGTAGCTACTTAGTCACTGATATGGTAGTGTCGAAATTTTTTTAATATTTCTATTATTTTTTTGTGATAGCGACCATAAAGAAGTGGCAGAATCGGTAGCTAAATTTGAATTTTATGGCGACTAATAATGCAGTCGCTTACAGTCGATATGCTGTGTTTTTTCTTACCGTTGTCTGGCTACGGAATATGGTCGTAGCTATCAGTGGCTATAAGTAACGGATCTAATTATGACAGTTCTCTACAGATGGTTTAGCGTCTATAGGATAGTAACGAATCGACCGTTTGTTGCAGACAATAATTTTTACAGAATTCAGGAATTCTTTTGCTAAAATGTCTTTTACACGAAATTTATTTTTTTGAGAGAGGGTGGATGTATGAAAGATTAGATCCGGTGAAGAAGGGTGTTTCTGATGCCTTTTTTGTAGGATTAAACACGTTTTTCAATTGTGCACAAAAGGAGTCTTCTTATATTGAGAAAGGAACTATGTTGTGTCCATGTACTCAATGTAAAAATAGGAAGCGTCTTGATGCAAACACGGTGAGAAATCACTTATATACGAGAGGGTTCACGGAGAACTATTATTTCTGGTCGTCACACAGAGAAACTGTTGGCGGTGAATGTTCAACGAGTGTCGTTCAACCGGAAGATGCAAATCAATTTACAACTTATGAAGATATTGGGCATCAAGAAGGTGGGGATCAAGAAGGTGGGCATCACGAAGGTGACAGTTATGCGTATGTACACATGGTAGAAGATGCTTTTCTGGAAATGCAGCCTGAGTTTCATGCAACTCAAGAAGAACTAACTGGTGATTCGAACCATTTTTTCCAAATGTTGGCGGCTGCAAAAGAACCTATATACAAGGGATGTGTAGAAGGATTGTCTGCGCTATCTTTATCAGCTCGTATTATGCATATTAAGACAGAGCATAACCTATCTGAAGTTTGTGTGGATGCAATATCACAGACGTTCAAAGAATATCTACCACATGGTAACAAAGCTCCAGAATCTTACTATGACACAAAGAAGATGGCGAAAGCATTGGGGATGCCATTTTACAAGATTGATGTATGTGAAGATTATTGCATGCTCTTTTGGAAGGGTTTAGATAAAGAGCTAACGACATGTTGTTTTTGCGGCAAAGATCGGTATCATCCTAGAGAAGGTCCTGGGACGAAAATTCCAAAACAGAGGATGTTTTACCTCCCTATCGCTAATCGATTAAAGCGATTGTACCAATCAGAACAGACAGCATCACATATGAGATGGCACGCTGAACATGTAACTCCTGAAGGAGAGATGCAACATCCTTCAGACGGTGCTGCGTGGAAACACTTTAACCAGATATATCCTAATTTTGCCTTGGAACCTCGGAATGTCTATTTAGGACTATCAACAGATGGATTCAAGCCTGGTGGTATGCATAGTAAGAACCATTCTGTATGGCCTGTTATAGTCACTCCATATAACTTGCCACCTGGTATGTGCATGAAGAGAGAATATCTCTTTCTATCTGTTTTAGTTCCTTAACCGGAGCATCCAAAGAAAGGGTTAGATATTTTTTTGCAACCGTTGATAGAGGAATTGAAGGATTTGTGGATAAACGGTGTAAGTGCATATGATGTGTCTAGGAAACAGAATTTTGTGATGCATGTTGCACTAATGTGGACTATTAATAGTGATTTTCCAGCTTATGCCATGTTATCAGGGTGGTCGACACATGGGCGATTAGTTTGTCCATATTGTTTAGAGGAGACAAAGTCTTTTTGGTTACCTAACGGTAGGAAACATTGTTGGTTTGATTGTCATCGTGCATTTCTGCCTACTGATCATCCTTATCGCCGAAACATTAGATCTTTTCGTAAGAACATAGTGATCAACGACAAGCCACCAACATGGTTAACGGGTAAAGAAATATACTACGAGAGGATTAACCAAATTGAAGGCTTAGAAAGAACAGTCGAATGTGGGGGCAGAGGACATGAAAATCCTCATCGTTCTATTGATGGCTACAGTGATTATCATAATTGGGTGAAGAAGAGTATACTTTGGGACTTGCCTTAGACAGATCAACTTCTTCGTTATAATACTGATGTTATGCATACTGAGAATAACTTTTTCGACAATGTCATGCACACAGTTTTGAATGTGCCAAAGAGGACAAAAGATAGCTTAAAATCAAGGAAGGATTTACCAGGGATTTGTAATCGTAAGGATTTAGAGATTTTACCAAATGGTAAAGCCCCTGTACCAAATTTTAGGCTATCGAAAAAGGGTAAAAAGAGATCTTCTTCAGTTGGTTGAAAAATGATATAAAGTTTCCCGATGGATATGTTTCCAATATTTCAAGTTGTGTCAATATTGACAATGGCGAGCTTACTGGGCTAAAAAGCCATGATTGCCACGTGATAATGCAGCAAATACTCCCTATTGCGTTTGCAGAGCTTCTCCCCAAGAATATACACACGGCTATATCAGAAATTGCTCTGTTTTTTCAGGATTTATGTGGAAGAACATTAAAAACGGATGACATTGCCTTGTTGAAAGAGAATATAGCTGTTAAGATATGCATTTTGGAGAAAATCTTTCCTCCAGCGTTTTTGGATGTTATGGAGCATCTTCCTGTTCACTTACCCGTTGAAGCTGAATTAGGAGGTCTAGTACAGTACAGGTGGATGTATCCATTTGAACGGTTTATGAGTCATTTGAAGAAAAAGACTAAAAACAAAGCAAGGATTGGAGGTTCCATAGTTGCTGAATGTGTGAATGAAGAAATATCATATTTTCAATCGCATTATTTTGCTCTTAATGTAATCACAAAACAGTGTGATCGTCGCCGTGAAGCTGAAGGTGAAATTAAAATGAGCTATACTTATCCGGGAGTTCCAACAATTTTTCAGCCCATTGGACGTGTTAGTGGGAGTTGTGGGAAAGGTTGGCTTTGAGAACAAGATGCTCACGTTCTTCAAACATTTATATTGTTAAATGTCGAAGAGATAGCTCCATATGAAAGCATTTTTGAAGAATATTTGTGTTTTACAATCCAGATATTACCGACGATGCCATCAATAATGCGAAAGATGTGCAATATGCTGAGTGGTGCAGAGACTACGTAAGTAACAATCTTTCTATATTGTTAAGAAATCATCATTGTATGTTTAATTACTAATAGTTCTAATTACAGATCAATGATGATATTAACTATAGCGGCCCGCTATGGTTGCATGAATTGGTGCAAGGTCCACAACGGGGTTACAGTCCTGGCCAATCTACTTTACCCAAGGTTACACATTCCACAACCATGCACATGGGCAAGGGAAGAAAACGATGAATTACGGAGTTTGTGTTCGAGGTACATCAGCTGAAATAGAGTATTTCGGTTTGTTGGAAGAGATATTTATGATCGAATACTACGGTGCAGTTGGCCTTAGAGCAATGGTTTTTAGATGTGCATGGTTTGACCAAACACCTGGTCGTGGACTACGCCGAAATCCTTCTGGCATTGTTGATATATGTCCTAGGAGAAGATATGAAAAGTATGATCCTTTTATTGTTCCCGAACATGCTGACCAAGTGTGTTACATCCCTTATCCACGTCTAAAGAAAAGTAGTGAAGAATGGTGGGCAGCAAGTAAGGTCATTCCACGCAGTTTTAGAGATACTTCTGGGAAGGTTGTAGATGAGGTAGCTCTACAAGAAGAAGACAACCATATTCAGAATGTTGTGGTTAGTGGTATTATCTAAGTAAGAGATCATGTTGTAGAAGCAGAAACAGCGACATGGATATAGACGATGGTGAAACAGTTGTTGAAGAAACGGAGGACGAGGACTATGGTTCAACCGAAGACGACGACAAGGATGAGGGCGAAGACGACGACGAGGATGAGGGCGAAGACAAGAGTTATGGTTCATCCGATTCAGAGTGATCTGTTGAAATGAAACAGAGCAATTTTAAAACAGAGTATTTTTAATAAAAAGTGTATTACGAAGTTGAAGAATTTTTAATTTAGCGACTTAATTGTTGGTGGCCCAATAGTATCTAATTTTTGGAGCCAAAATTTTGGGTTTTGGTTCCTAAAATCCACGAAATTGGTGTTTATATTTGGGGAATTTATGGACCGGGTAAAATTCCCTCCACTAATTTTCATAGGCGACTAATTTATGGACCGGGTAAAATTCCCTCAGTTATTTATCTTCTTATCTCCACTTAAACTGCGAAAACCCTTACTACAAAACAATGTGAGCGGTTGTTTAGTGTGATTATCCTCATTCTCCGACGCCGTAGTCTTCCAATTCAAGGTTTGTTTTGTACATTCGTTCCAATTTTTTTATAATTTGTCTTTGTTGTGTTCTGAATTTTGTCACATGGACAAGTTTCCTTTGATTTTGGTCACAAGCGATTAAGTTTAGTTTAATTTGATTTTGTTTCTGTTGCTCTGGTTTACTTTGACTAGCTTTGGAACAAACACAAAATCTAATATTGTTGTTTTTGTACATTCTAATCATATATCTACTGTTGTTTCCAAGAATGAGTAATATGGGATCGGTTCCATTTCGTTCTGTGCCTCGACGAAGGAACGCTTCCACCACATCAATAGGTAGCCAAGGAGTTAATTCTTCTGCAGCATCAGCTGCTCCTGCTGCCCCAGCTAAACTTCCACAATTGAGCTTGAATGAAATTATGTCATCTCCCTCTCGTCGTCTCAAGCCTCGTTTACATCCAGATAGACCATAGCGACCTAAGGATGTTTGGTGAGCTTTTCAAACTTTTATTTGATGCTATATGTATTTGATGCTAAGGGTATTATTTATATCGTTCTTTCATATTTGGTGAGCTTTTCAGGTTTGGTCTTGATGATTGTGTTAGGACTGATATCAGTTCGATATACCAAAATGATTTCAAAGGTCCATGGAGCTGTATAAGTAATGTCCCTCCAGAGCATCAAAAGCAATGGTGGTCTAGATTTGCGGTAAGTTTAAATCCAGATTTTAATTATGTATTTGTTGAGCTGTATAAGTAATGTCCCTCTCTGATTTTTTTTCTTTGCTTTGTTATCTCAGCAGCGTTATTTTTGGGAAGATGAATACCATGACGCTGTTGTCAAATTATACCGCAAGCAGCTTAAAGACTTGCTAAAAAACCGTATCAGCAAGGGAAAGCGAGATGGAGTAAAGCCTGATTTTGTTAGTGATGATGATTGGAATCTGTTGGTAGAACGTTGGGACACAGAACCAGCAATGAAGAAGTCTAAACGGTGTAGTGACACTACAAGAAAACAGGCGGTTAGCGACTACACTATTAGTCGCTTTGTAGTCGTAAAAACTGAGGTTACGACTAAATAGTGACTAACACAAGCAATCGGAGATCGAGAGTCGCTAATTAATGTAGTCGTATACATAGTCGTCTTTCAGCGACTACTTTACGACCAAAAGTTATAGTCGTCATATGGTCATAACCTAGTCCGTTCGTAGTCGTTAAAGTAGTGTCTGTTATACGACTATAGTGTGATTAATTAGCACATACAAGTGGTCTTCTTACTTTGTCGGTTTTTAGTCGTATAATTGTGGTGATAAATTGGCGACTAAGTACTGACTGAGTGTTTAGTAGTCGCTATATAGTCACTTGCCTTAGTGACTATTTGGAAACTACAACACAACTATTTGGCCACTGATGTTGATTTCAGAATTTCTATGTTACGACTACAAAGCGACTGATGTTGATTTCATAATTTCAGAATTTCAGAATCAGAATATACTAATTTAAACTGAAAGATTCGAATACCAATTTAAACTGAAAGATTCAAATTTGGAAAGACATAATATCGAAATATAGTGTAAGTGGCCAAAAGTACATGTTACATGTTAAAGTCATAAACACAATCTTAAAAGAAAGAGATAGAGTTCAACCAAAAGAGAGAGAGATAGAGTTCATCCAAAAGAGAGAGATNTTGGAATCTGTTGGTAGAACGTTGGGACACAGAACCAGCAATGAAGAAGTCTAAACGGTGTAGTGACACTACAAGAAAACAGGCGGTTAGCGACTACACTATTAGTCGCTTTGTAGTCGTAAAAACTGAGGTTACGACTAAATAGTGACTAACACAAGCAATCGGAGATCGAGAGTCGCTAATTAATGTAGTCGTATACATAGTCGTCTTTCAGCGACTACTTTACGACCAAAAGTTATAGTCGTCATATGGTCATAACCTAGTCCGTTCGTAGTCGTTAAAGTAGTGTCTGTTATACGACTATAGTGTGATTAATTAGCACATACAAGTGGTCTTCTTACTTTGTCGGTTTTTAGTCGTATAATTGTGGTGATAAATTGGCGACTAAGTACTGACTGAGTGTTTAGTAGTCGCTATATAGTCACTTGCCTTAGTGACTATTTGGAAACTACAACACGACTATTTGGCCACTGATGTTGATTTCAGAATTTCTATGATACGACTACAAAGCGACTGATGTTGATTTCATAATTTCAGAATTTCAGAATCAGAATATACTAATTTAAACTGAAAGATTCGAATACCAATTTAAACTGAAAGATTCAAATTTGGAAAGACTTAATATCGAAATATAGTGTAAGTGGCCAAAAGTACATGTTACATGTTAAAGTCATAAAAACAATCTGAAAAGAAAGAGATAGAGTTCAACCAAAAGAGAGAGATAGAGTTCAACCAAAAGAGAGAGAGATTGAGTTCATCCAAAAGAGAGAGATATTGAGTTCATCCAAAAGGGAGTTAAAACAGAGAAACCTACTAAGCAGATGTTGATGGAGTTGGAGTTGGTTCTGTGGTTGTCTCTTTAGGTGAATGGCTTGCAACAAAGGACTGAAACCTCGGATCACATTCCCTTAGAAACTCCTCCACGATGGAAAATTGGTCAATCTTGTCCTTCTGGGCAGCAATAACTTTGGATTGCTCAGCTTCACGCGCAGCAATTTCTTCATCACGCCGCTTCAGTTGAGCAGCCTGTTCTTCAATCATGCGTTTAGCTTCCTTCAACTGTTCTTCGAGAGCCACAAAGGTAGAAGAGCCACTTGCTTGCTTATGCTTTCCATTGATAAGGCAGTCCTTGAGGCTTCCAACTCCATAAGGTGTTCCTCTTGAATCCTTCTCAGTGGACTTGAAAATAAGACAAAAGTTAAGATTAGAGAATGACAAATAAAACTCCAAGACTACAAATGTGTATTGGTTTTTAAAAAAATAACCTGAAGGAAAATTTCTGTATATTCTTCTGTTGTGAGGTCCCGTGGCCGTGATTCTCCATCTGACACAGCAGTAGACTCTGCTTCGAGCTGAGACAACCTGTCTTGAACAGTCTTCTCATATGTTTCTGCAATCTTTTATGCCTTCCGATCAACATATGTACCATCGGGCTTTGTATGTGCCTTGATAAAAACCTCACCAAGTCGGACTTCTCTTCCCAATTCATGTTCCTGCAAAGTTAGCAAAGCAACAAGTTAGATTAACTTAAAAAAAAAACACCTAAGTAATAATTGAAAGTGGCAAAAATAATAGCTACTTAACCATTTCATCTTGAAGCTCTCGATACGACTTTGGCCCTGAGAGGTGGACATGAGGACCTAGGCCGTTACGGTCAGACATACGGGCATCAGAGTAGGTTTTACTCTTTTGTTGTGCTTCTTCAGTGTCCCAGCTTGTTTAGAAGAATTTTAGTAATCTTCCGAACAAGTTTCGATCCTTTGTCACGAGTAAACCTCCATACACATGAACCAATAAAACAAGTAAGTAGGTTACTTAAAAGCTCCATACACATGAACCAAAAAACACCATTACAAAACATTGACTCACATGAACTAAAATGAACTAAAAGCTCCATACACATCTTTCTACGCATACGCACATTCACAAAACATTGACTGACCAAGACAAAAAAACATCATTGCAAAACATTGAACTAAAATGAACTAAAAGCTCCATACACATGAACAATACGCATACGCACATTCACAAAACATTGACTGACCAAGACAAAAAAAAACATCATTGCAAAACATTGACTCACATGAACTAAAAGCTCCATACACATGAACAATACGCATACGCACACTCACAAAACATTGACTCACATGATTTCTCTTCTAACATTCACAAAACACATGAGAAGATTCGAATCATACCATTGGGTGTTCGGTAAGGGTGTGGGAGAGAGGACCGTGGTGAACTGATCCCTGTTTGGCACCAGAAGCAGGGCATTTAGAGCCCGAGCCACGTCCTCCTGGAGTTCCGGCAACGCCGCATCAGTTTCTTCTTCCAAGTTGTTGCCTTGAGATGATGGATGACTACGAGTCTGAGAGCGTTGAACTTGAGATGGATGACTACGAGACTGAGACCGTTGGACTGGAGAAGGTGGTGAGTCATCTTGAAGATTTGCATGAGTCGCTGGATTGTAGTTAACTTCTTCTGAAGGAGACCGGCGTACTGGAGGTTGAGGTTGGCGACTAGAGGAGCCCTGAAATAGTTGTTGAGGCGGAGGATAGTCCCGGATCTGGGATTGCGTTGGTTGTCGAGGCAAAATAGGGACTTCTTCAGGTATCTGCCGCGGAGGAGGAGCTTGGACTGCCGGCGTGAAGTCGTATTGACTGGAAAGATTTGTCGGTCGTACTCTTGACCCTCCGGGAATCTGAGAAACATTACGATCAAGTTTTCTCTTTTTTCCTCGATTAGGCATCGTGTGACTGAGGATATAGTCGAAAAGAGAGACTGAGAAGAGACTGAGAAGAGAGAAAACAAAGAAGAGAGACTGAGAAGAGCGACTGAGAAGAGAGAAGAGAGACTGAGGCGGCTTTAGGGTTTCGTCAATAAAGAAGAATGAATGAGAGAAGAGAGTGAGTGTTTAGGGTTAGGTCGAAGAAGAAAAGATAAATGGATTTGGGCCTAGCCCATTCGGATAAATGGTTTGGGCCTAGCCCAATTTTTTTTAAATTGTTAATTTTATAAAATGTTGTTGTTAATTAAAAAAATAAACATTTAATTACATAAAACATATATCTATCCATAGAAATATAAAACATAGAAACATAAAAACATAATTCATTCATTACTTTTTATTTTACATAAAAAGAACAAATTTAAAAGAGAAAAAAAAACAATTAAAAATGTTTAGCAAAAGAATTTGTGGCAAACTCACAATTTACAAAAAAAAAATTTACAAACTGCCCAAATAATTATTTTCGCACAATATTAAATTTTCCCACAACATTTTAAGATTTTAAGGAAGCTTTGTCTCTCTCTTTAATTTGTTTTGCATATATTATATTGGGTCTCAGTTTCAATGTTATTTCGATATAAAGTTGTAAATTTCACAATTTCTAATATTGATGTTTGATCGTACCTACTCAAGGTAACATGTCATTTAATTTTCCTTTGGTTTTCACTAATAGATTATCACTTAGTTGACCATGTGGTAGAAAAATTTGCTGTTTGAGTTTTTAAATGAAAAACAAGCCAAAGGAGTCACCTATTAGTCGCTAATTTAGCGACTACTACTCTCCGTCGCTGAGTAGTCGTTAATTTAGCGACTACTACTTGCAGTCGCGGAGTAGTCGCTAAATTAACGACTAATTTACCATTAAATATTTCAAGGAACAACTTAGTCATAAAATAGTCGTCAATTGACGACCACAGTTACGACTACGAACTTGGTCGTAATTTAACGACGATATTGTGACTAATTTGTATCAGTCGCAGAGAAGTCATCATATAGTCGCAATTCAGTCGGCAAATTTAGTGACTACATATATAGTCGCTAAGTGTAGTCGCTAACTGCCTGTTTTCTTGTAGTGTGATGAAAGAAAATCACAGCGGTCTGGCTATGGAGCGCATTGTCATACTGGCGGGTCAAAGCCAGTATGACAAGGATTGAATATGAAATGGTAAGCCATCACAATTAATTCTGATTGGTAACATAGGTTTATTAGTTATGATAGCTCTTGTTGTACTTAACCATAATTCAACATGTTCTTTTTTGTAGACTGAAAAAAATAATGGCGTAAGGCCTTCCATCCCTGAGTTGGTTAAGCAGACTCACACAAAACCAGATGGGACATATGTGGACAAGAAAGCTAAGGAAATTGTTGAGGACGTGTACAACTTGGCGACTCAAATGTCACCACATGATTCAGATGATAACGAAGGAGACTCATCAGCTGTTTCACCACCTTCTTCTACTCTTTTGAATAAGGTCTTCTGTGAGGTGCGTATCACCTTCGTTTCTAGTTTTAATGGACTTTTATTAATTTTAATAACTCATCTCAACACATGCTTAATAAGTTAATATATACTTATGGTTAACAAATTGTTTTAATTTTGAATAGCAAGTACCTGTGGTCAAGGGATACCGGTTTGGCATAGGGTCTGTGCATCATCATCGTGGTGAGGCTTTGCAGTCTTCCACACCATGTCCCTCACGCCAAAATCACTTGGAGACAGAGTTTGCGGAGATGAAAACCACTGTCTCCTCCCTTGGTGACCAAGTTGCCACCCTAAGTGGCAAGTTTGACACACTTCAAGCCTCTCTGAACATCTTGGTTCAAACAATCACAAGAATGCCAACTACCATCACTACACCAGTAGATCAGCCGTGATATTGACTTGAGTAATAATGACTTTCTCTCCCTTATCTATCTATCTTGTTTTCATTGTGTCTAACCGGAACATGGATGTTTTGTAATCTCTTTTGATTGTGAAAAAACCTTAAAACATATTATGTATGCTTGGATCAGAATGTATTTTGGATGAATGAAGAATGTCTTTTGGATATATTTTATTCTAAAGCGGTTGCCATAAGCGACCAACTTCGTAGGGCAAAACAGTGGCTAAGATAAAATAGCCACCAATTTAGATATATTAATCTGATTCCAGTTCAGTAGCTAAATGCCAATGAATACAATGGTGCCTAATTGTTATTATATAGCCACCAAATAGTAATGTCTCCCACAGTGGCTACGTCAAAGGGCGACCATCTATTTTGGTAACTAAAACCGTGGCCATCTAGCCACCGGTATTAAAGTCGCCGAATATTAAAGTCGCCAACAGTGGCTATATAGCCACCAAATATTAAAGTCGCCAACAGTGGCTAGTGGCAAAGAGCCACTATTTATTCTGGTAACTAAAACTGTGGCCAACTAGTTACTGTTATTGTGGGAGCTAATTTAGTTGCGCTTCTGAATAACTGGTAGCTCTTTGATTGCTATTTAGCTACTGAAACGGGGCGTTGCAAGCCAGTTGCTATATAGCAACTGTTGGCGACCAGTGGCAACTATTGGCGACCGAAAAACCATTTAGCTACCGTCCATATGCAACCGGAATATTTGGTAGCTAACAGTGGCTATTTCGTTTTAGCGACTGATTTGATTGATTAGTGACTGCAAAAATGGTGGTTATATGGCCAGTTTCTTGTAATGATATATGCAAGGGTAATATGGTAAAAATATGCTATACAAATATTTTAAAATTTTAATAGATTATTTTAGTTGTTTCTAATAAATTGTAGGTTATCGTAGCAAATCTCTGTGAATACCAATTTTGTGTACGAAACAATGGTGTCAATACGTATTGCAGATAGTAATTTGACAATAACTTCATCTTGCTGTTGTATAAACAAAGTTTGTGTATATCCATATCATGTGGCCAGAAATTAAGTTGTGAGAGCGTATATATGTTTTTTTGCATCCGGTAGACAAAAACCATTAATATTCACTAAGATTCTTATCAGGCCTTCTCTAACGTACAATTCTTAGTTTGTTTGTTTTCTCTCCATATCACACATTCATGCCATTATTTCTAAGAGATTTACAGTCGCTAGCTTTAAATATATGTATGCATATCACTAGAAAATCAAATAAACAAGATATACATTAAGAGTCGATAAAAGGGAAAACAAACGAAAACATTGAGCGAGGAAGGCACTGAGTTACAAAGACATGAGACTCTCGATATGATTTGGGAAAACATCGATGCTGTATATACAGTAGTTATCACGTCCATAACGGCATCTAAAGTCATCACCCACAACCACAATTCCTTCAAACAAAACTTCTCTAATACTGTTACTCCTCGGATCAAAATATAGAATATAAAACGACTATAGAATATAAAACGACTTAGACAATGACCCTAGTGTAAAGATAAGCTCACTGGCCTCACTAATAACACCATTGAACTATTGAAGGATAGGGTTTTCCCCCGTAATGGGTCTTTCTCAGAAAGAGGTAAAAAAATATTTTTATGCCTCCATAGAAAGAGGTAAAACAATATATATTTCATTTGCTTATATTTACTCTTTAATTTATATCTTTTTTTATTTGATGATTTTGGTGTTTGAGTTAACTAAATTGTAATCAAGGTTCTTTTGAAGTCTTGGCTTTATTTTTATTTTTTTAATAATTTATCACAAAATGAATCAACATGATCCTCCAACCTGCTTCACTTTATAAACATTTTTTAATAATTAAGACACTCACTTTATAACCATTTTTTCTTCACTTTCTCTCATTTCTTAGAGAACTATATATTCTGTCCAAAAAAAAAAGAGAGAACCACTAATTAAGAATAAAAAGCAAATTGATTTTCAATAATATAATCCA
The DNA here is from genome assembly GCF_000633955.1 of Camelina sativa. Lineage (NCBI taxonomy): Eukaryota > Viridiplantae > Streptophyta > Magnoliopsida > Brassicales > Brassicaceae > Camelina > Camelina sativa. The sequence goes on from NC_025704.1 coordinate 19,566,803, forward strand.
AAATGTATCAACATGATCCCAGCATAATAAAGACGCTCACTTTATAGTCAACTAGGTAATTAGTCCACGCAATATGTGGTTGTATGCATAATAGTTTTGATTATATTTCTTAAATTTTCTTAAACTAAAATATTGTTTTATTAATGTATGAATCTCAAAAAAATTATACTAATTATGAATCTCAAAAAATTTTATAGAAATTTCTCAAAATAACACTCCTGTCAATATTTTTTTGGTATGGTTATTTATTATACAAAATTTAAAATATATAAACTTTTCTATTAATCAAAAATTAACAAATACTAAAAAAATTGTTACAAATTGATAAGTTATATTAATATAAATAATAATATAGAAATTTAAACATTTTCCTAATATGAGAGAATCTATGTTTACCATGTTTTATAGAGGTTAAACATTGATATAAAGAGTTTTTCTTAATGACATTGTAAACATAAGACTGTAGTATAGTAAAATTGAATCAAATAAAATTATCAAAAAAATTAGTAACTACATATAAAATTATTGTATATAGAATATTCCTCATTTCAAAGTTTAAAGCAATTAAAATAATTAAAAAATATTAAAATTTAACCAAAAACATTTTTTCTTGAAAGATAAATATATTAGTTGGAGGAATGAATGTAAAATTATTGGGTAGGAGTTACATTTGAGTTAAATGGAGTTACATACCTTTAAAAGTGGGTTAATTATAAATAAATATTTTAATTTATTTTGACTTAAAAGAAAAGGAATACCAAGTGGCTCAATCAAAATTTAAACTTACACTTTTTGATTGTTTTGTTGATATAAACTCAACACTCACACATAATATTCCAAATTGAAAATATTACTTTTGAAGTGACAAACTAAATTAGTTTTCTTAAAAAATTATATAAACTTCAATCTAAAGATTTTTTAAAACCCCAAGAATAACTTCAATCCTTTTGTTTTTTTTTTGGTTTTCACTTATCAATTTAATTTATAGTGCTAGATTTCATACCAATGGTTTCATCTTTAGAGGATTTAGTTAAGTGGGATTTTAATAATTATATTATTTTCAATATTTCACTTCCAGTTATCATTTTTTCATTTTGCTTAAATCAAGAAAATCATTTTTTGTAATTAAGTTCTTTTTGTTTTCAAAAACCTCAAATCTTAAATAAAATAAATATTATACTGATCCTTACATATTTATCTATTGGATCACAAAACAAAATAGACTTTACAAAATAAAATAGACTTTATAAATGGATAATTATATTGATCACTCTAAATTATTAAAAACGATACATGAATATGTGAGATAACCATAGTACATAATAAAGAACTAGAGATGGATCTTTTCAACTTCATCATCTTATTGTGTGGTGAATATTGTAAGAGTATGAAATATAATGACTTATAAGATGCTAATCTAAAATAGATAATGAAGATAACCCTTTTAAAATAGATTCTCAAATAAACTTGATCTTTTGTTAAAACCAACATATGTGAATTTAAATTTAGCTATGAAAATTTTAAAAATAAATATGAATAGATTAGAAATGCAAGAAATATAAAAGAAATATTTTATTTTTATATAAATAAAGAAAATTGAAAACAATGTTAATCATATATAATACTTTCTAAATTAAAATATAGAATCAAACTCTTACAACACATATTAGATATAACAACATTTGATATTGGTGAGAGAGGAGGAGATAATGATTACTTATAAGATGATAATCCAAATTAGATAATGGAGATGAATCTGTAAAAATAAGAACAATATAATATATATATATATATATATATATATCATGTAGTCTCTAAAATTAAAATTTTACAATGATATTTCATTTGGTTATTTGTAACCCATACAACAAATATAAGAAATTGAAAAAAAAAAAAGATTTGAGATATTGTGGAAGAGAATGAGAGAAGTGGAAGAGAATGAGAGAATGTGAAAATGTGAAAATGTGAAAATGTGAAAATGAGAAAGTAAAAATGTCAATAAAAACCCGATGTTGTGTTCTCATGCCCGGTCGAAGTCCAAGGCCAACCCGGTCTGTTGNAAGAGCTGCCCTTGACTCTCTCAGTTAGGAGAATGTCATTTTGCTAGAAAGACGATCTTTAGCAGAGGCTTTTTCGACCAGTTACTGTCCGAGCAGGGATCGTTGTATTGTTCTTCAAACCACTCTTCAGTGACGTAGTCTTTACCTGCACCCTTGTGCTTCATAACATCTGAACCATCGTCTAACTCTAACTTATAATCCTTTGGTGCTAAGAAAATTCCTTTCTTGACTCGCGACTCTCGACCTTACTTTGTTCCACCTACAGAGTACCGACCCTGCCCTTCTTACTCAGCAGTTAGCTGCTGGTTTATTTTCAACGTAGGTCGGTAACAGATTTTAATTCCCAAGATTCGGCAGGCTTAGCTACCTCTTCCAGTGCAGCTTCTGTTCCAGTTGTCTCTGCAGATCTGAATGAAAGAGGTGAGGTCAACTCATCCAATAGAGGTGCCTCAGATGGCTAAATGGATTATATGAATGCCTATTCCGCCGGTCGGAATGCCCGGACTGAGGAAGATGTGTACGAGGAGCAAAAACGAGATTCCTAGCCTTCCCTCCCTTTGAAGTGCATTTATCAGATCAGCTCCCAGAGTAACTAGAAAGAGGGTGAAAGGCCCAACTTCTTCATTCATGGCCTTTTTTTGTTTTTTTGGATTGATCTCCCTTTCGTATTCATTCGACCTGAGGCAAAAGAGAAGTCATACAAAAAAGAAAGGTTCTTTCATGCAATGCATAACGGGTGGGCTTCCTATGGATTCCTCTAACTCAATGAATGAAGGGAGGAGAGTCCAGGGGGTCTTCACCTTTACTTGTAGTCGAGTGGGCAGCGTTGACGGAAGGAGAGTCAGGTATTTGGGGGTTCGGTTCGTTAGCTGGTATTTGTGAGAGAATGAGACCATGCTTATTTATATGATAAGAATTGATGGAAGTTACATTTAGAATTATTGGAGTTACAAATATTATTTATTGTGTTTGAATAAAATTGAGTGGTGGAATATGATTAATGCATAATTTATTTTATTTTCAGTTATAATTTTATTTTTATGTATGAATTAAATGTATTGTGTTAATTGGGTCTTAAATATTGTTTAAAGTAATTAAACAATTAGAAAGCAAATAAAAACAATAAAAAAATTAGAAAGTATTAAATGAAAATCAACCAATAAGGAGAGACCAAAACCTTACTTTTATATATATGGTTTTTTTTCTTCATTTCTCACATCTTAGAGCAAATATACCAAGAATGAAGAGGGGAAAAAATTTCCATTGTTGATAAATCCAAAAACTATTGCAGAATCTACTTGCCATTCAAGGCCTAACTTAATAATTCTTATATGTTGAGTATCATCTCTCCTCCTATTGGTGCATTAGAAATTTGTTTTTTATTTTAATCTTTATCTCTATATATATATATATATATATATATTAATCTTTTATTTTAATCATCTTAATTGTACAATTAACTCATTTAACCCACTAACCTCTAAGAATTTTTTCACATTAAAACAAAACAATCGAACTGCATTAAAAACACAATTAAGTCAAATTAGTTTGTAATTTATGATCAATTTTGGATGACATTGTAACGCCCGCAAACCAATTTTGGAGTTGGAGTGTCGACCGACACCATGGCGTAATGTCACTCGACACCACAAGTTGGTTCTGGCTGCGGGTTTGGATTATTTTGCGAACGGTTTGATGGTTTGGTGGAATTAAACCAGAACCCAAGCTTTATAAGGAGACGGGAATCTTCTTCTCCTTTTTACATCTCTTGGTCGCAGCCACCAAGGGAAAGGGAAAAAGAGATGGAGTTGTTGCCTCCAGTGTGAGCCAAGTTTGCTTTTGGGGTGAGGAGCGAAGAGGGCTGAGTTCCGGTTGTGTCGTAAGAGAAGGATAAAGGAGATAGATCTTCCTCATGGGTGTGGAGGAAGGATGGGAGTACTTGGTGGTCAACTGAGAGAGACAAAGAGACTCTCTCCTAGCTGTTATTCAGGTAAGTTGTGTTGTTTTGGTGTTAGATCGATTGGAGAATCGATGGTTGTGGAGGATTAGAGTTTTGTGGCGGAAACGAGCTTGAAGGAAGGCCCTGGTCATGGTTTCTGGGTTGGTCTCGTTTGACACCAACACTTACCGATGGACAGCGCGGACTAGTCCGAGATGGCTACTTCGGGGTAACGTTTGAAGGATGAAACAGAGTCATTTGGCTGAAATTTGGTGGGGAGCTTTGTGGTGTTATAGACTCCATATCCACCGTTGGATTTGTGGAATAAACGGTTAGTTTGTGAATTAACCGAAGGTTAACATCAACGTTTTCCATTGATGCGTGGTGGCAATGTTGGGGTGTTGAGCGACACCAAGGTGGTGTCGGTCGACACAGCATGTTGTGGTGTGTTTGGGTCATAGGAGAACAGCTGGAGTCAGGTTTGGATGAGGAGAGATCGACGGAAGTGATGCCATGGGCATCAGTGTCGACCGACACTAGGAGAGTGTCGATCTACACCATGTGTGTTGTATCGCAAGTGGTGTGTTGGGTGACGATCGAAACCAGGTGGAGGTGTCGATCGGCACTGGAGGAGTTGATAGTGAATCGGAGTATTCGTGGGGAAGTGTTGTCTGTGGCTGGACGAAATCAAATATTTCAGCCCACCTCTCTTGTTACTCGGTCGTTAGGGGTGGTTAGTTGTGCGACTCAGTAACTAGATGAAGTGGGGTTTGGTGTATTTATGGAAGTTTTTGTAAGGAGCGATTTCTACGCCGGCTGTCTCGTCGGAATTAGGGGTTCTGGTGTGATCGTTTCCCATGGATCTTGTGTAAGGATTGGGAATCCCGGTGCGGTCATTTCAGACCTACACATTTTTATCAACAGTTTCCTTATAAATAGCAATCACTTCACTAATCACCATCATATATCAAATCCTCCATAAAAAAAAATAGAATTCTATTACATTATTTCTCAATATAACTAATGTTGTTTCAAATATAGTTTTTATGTCACTTTTGAAGATTTGGAAGAAAATATTGGTTTTAGTTTGTAGATATTTCATATTTTTATGTTTATAAGAGGTTCAAGTGATTCAAATACGGTATAACGGTAAATATTGATATATATATTTTAAGATTAATCATATTTTATAAGAAACTTACATATTTTATGTTTCTTATCTTTGATTATTTTTATACTCTAGTATTTTTATTTTGTATATTTTATTTTTTAATCTCTTAGAAGCTCCCAAATAATTCCCAAAATTTTGACAGTGTTTAAATAAAATAAAATAAAAATCATCAAACAAATAAAACAAGAATTTAGTGAAATTTAAAAATACATAAGCAAATCATAATACAATATCATTTTATTTAAACTATAAATAATCAATACATCAATATCTTCGTAAAAACACAAATCTGTATAACTAAAACAACTCATGCGTATGAAAGAAATTTTAAAGAGAATTAAAAACAATTTCCTTATTGTATAAGACTAAAAGAGAATTGCTTATTAATTAGTTTCATTATTAAAAATAAACAAATAAGTGACTCTATTAAAAGTTAATGTTGTATAGGGAAAAAACAAATATAAGGATCATACATAAAAACTATATCATGAGAAAAGTTTTGACAAATAAAAAAGAAATGTTTTTACTAATTGTTAAAGCTCTCATCAAACCATATAAGCTCTCATTAAACTCCACATACAACTCCTATATTCATGAAAAAATTAAAAAAAGAAAATAATAGAAAAAGAAAAATAAAAATAACTAATATATTATCATAAAATATCTTACACAACTTAAAAAAAACTACTATAATAATTAAAAAAAAAACAAATTTATATATAACAAAAAAATGGTCAGCAAATTTAAGTAATACAACAATGAAGTTAAAAGATTAAAAACATAATAAAACATATAAATTTATGTATATCCAGATTTATTAAAAAATACAATTAAAGAATTAAAAATAACACATGTAAAAACTAAGAAAGAAAAACAAATCCGCCCAATGAGCGGATACTACCTATTACCACTATAAATACGAATTCGTCGCCTCTTATTAATTTCTTTTCCCATATATCTTCTCGTCGACGATTTAGGGTTTTGAAATTTCAGATCGCAGTTTCAGTCTCCTTGACGAATCTTCTCGTTTGATTTTTTTCTTTCTTTGAATCCCTTCACCGTGATTCGTTGCATCTTCTTCGTGGTGTTAAGAGTAGTGAATCCGGAAACGTGTTCGTTTGAGAAACCGATGGCTCCACAGGTCTAGGGGTTTTCTTGCTTAGATAAATCAGACAAAACAGAAGACTCGGTGTTGTTCTTTTGCCCTTTAGTTATAGAATGATCTCTACGATGTATTCAGAAGAAAGATCATGTAGATCATCTTCTTCCTCTAAGAGATATCTCGAAGACCGAATCCAATACTGTGAAGAAGAAAGGAAAAGATTGAGACAGACAAGTTTCCGTGACCAGTACGTAAGAAGCATCCCTCAAGGTTGGTTAGATTGTCCAAGTTTTGGTCAAGATATAGGATTCATCATTCCTTCAAAAGTTCCTCTCAGTGAAACTTACAACGGCTGTGTTCCTCGGGACAAAACATACACTTTGAAGCAGTGGTTAAATAGTAAAAGGATGGAGATTGGTCTGGTGATTGATCTCACAAATACAACTCGTTACTATCATCCCTACACCGAGTTAATACAGTACCGTATCGAGTATGTTAAGATTCCTTGCAGCGGTCGTGATTCTGTGCCGGATAATGTGTCTGTCAACAGATTCTTCAACGAGATTAATCAGTTCAAGGAAGCCAAATCCTCAGGGAAATATGTTCTGGTCCATTGTACACACGGGCATAATCGTACAGGTTTTATGATTGTTCATTACCTTATGCGGTCTAGACCGATGATGACTGTTACACAAGCTCTAAACATGTTTTCCGAAGCTCGCCCGCCTGGGATCTACAAACCAGACTACATTGATGCTCTGTACAGTTTTTATCACGAAGTTAAGCCTGGGAGCTTTATTTGCCCACCAACTCCTGAATGGAAGAGGTGTGAAGAAGTTGTTAAAGACGATGATGATAATGCTCTGTCTTACCCTTACTACCCTGCAATGCAAGGAAACAATCCGGAGGAGAATGTGATGACGTTGTCCAATGATGACATTTTAGGGGATGACATACCGTATGCTCAAGAGGTATCCTACCAGAAATTATTTAAAGAGATGCTGAAATTGAAAGAATTTAAGAAGTTCCCTGGCTCGCACCCTGTGTCGTTAGGCAGGGAGGCCTTGCAACTATTGAGGCAGAAGTACTATTACGCTACATGGAAGGCGGATGGAACGCGGTACATGATGCTCTTGACTAGAGGTGGATGTTATCTAGTAGACAGGATGTTCAGATTTAGAAGGGTGCAAATGCGGTTCCCTCGTAGGCACGACCCAAGTGATTATAAAGTGCATCATGAAACACTGCTTGATGGAGAGATGGTTGTAGATACAATTAAGGATAGATCAGGAAGGGAGTGGCAGGCGAGGAGGTACCTCGTCTATGATTTGGTTGCGCTCAACGGGGAATCAGTGGCGGATCGGCCTTTCAGTGAGAGATGGGATATTCTTAATAGAGAGGTGATAAGAAGATGGCGGCGAACCATTGGTATAGATACGAGATGGAGCCTTTTGGGGTACGGATCAAGGCTTTTTGTGTACTCTCTTCTGTGAAGAAGAAGGTTTTCCAGGAGTTGATTCCATCGCTTTCACATAAATCAGACGGTGTAATATTTCAAGGATGGGATGATCCTTATGTTTTCGGAGCAGACAAGGGTCTACTGAAATGGAAGTTTGTGGAAACACTTGATTTTCTTTTTGACATGGACAAGTATGGTCGTCCGATGCTCTTCTTGCAAGAATATGGGAAGTTGAGGCTTATGGAAGACGATTTAATTGAATTTAGAGGTGATGGTTGGGACAATAACCTGGCCAATTACTGTCGGAAGATTGTAGAGTGTTCATGGGATCAGCACAAGAAAGTATGGGTTAGTTTGAGGATCAGAGTTGATAAATCTGAACCAAACAGTATGCGAACTGGTCGTAGTGTGATAGCGTGCATTAACGATGACATCACAGAGAAGGTTTTGCTCAAGGAGATGGACGAGATTATCCGTCTTCCAATGTATGTTGAGCGCATTCGAATGGATACACAAGAAGCTCATGAACGCCGTAAGCATGGAAACCGTAAATGCTAAGGAGTGGTTAAGAGCTGGAGAAACCATTTTGGTCAAACGCTGTTGTAGCCATTTAAAGTCTGTTTCAATTTGTAAATACAGTAGTCAAATAACAAATAAATCATTTGGTTTTGTTATGTTAAAAGTAAACAAAGTTCTCTTTAGTTTAAACTTTAAAGGAAGTTATTTGAAATTCGAGTTCGATTTTTTCGACTATCTACTACTGCTAAGTGTGCTATAATGGCTCATTCTTTATCACTGAAGAAACAGTGTTTGCGTCTTGCGATCAAATTTTCAGGCTTCTTAACACGGAAGAGACGAGCTGGAGTTTGGCCGGAACTTTTTGCTTGTACTCTTTCTCTACTGCAGCTGCAGCCAGAGAATGAAGCTCTAGGGCTGCCGTCGCGTCTTTGTCCTCTTTGTTCCTGCCTTTTGAGAGCTGCGCAATGGCAGATGCACACTGAAGGAGGAAAAGCGGGTTTCGTCAATTATATATCAGTTGCAAATAGATAATCTGCAAAAATTACAATAGAAGAGGAGAAAGAGACTTTACCAAGCAGATTCCTAGAAGAGCTCTGGTGTTTTTGCCGCCTGTTAAATCTATGGTGGCTGCATAGTATTTTCTTGCTGAGATAAGGTTTTCTATTCCACCGATTGTGTAGAGAACCTGATTATATATTATGAGTTTCATAGAAAACAAAGGAAAAAATGTAATGAAGAACAAATACTAAAAACTCAAAATTTGATCAATATGTGGTGGTATGTTTTGAGGAAGTTAAAACTTCTTACATCAGCATATGCTAGGTGGTACAGTGGAACAATAGGCTGAGATAGTATGAGCTCTTCGTAGCAGAAAGCTGCTTGTTTGTACCTGTAACCAAGACACAAAGCATAAATTGGGTGGGAACGAACGCCAAGAGACAGTCTAAAATAAAAGACTGATGTTACTAGATGCTAGATACTAATTCGTTTCTGCAACATAATTTGGAGGGGAAGAAAGAGGATAGAAAAAGGTTTACATTTGCAAGGACAGATAAAGCTCTGCAAGTTCTTTCCATGCATCGTGATCAGCCATAAATCTACACACAACAGAAACGATTAAGTGATATCATGATCTGGTGGGTCTCTATTTTAATGGTAATTGGGATAAGTAAGCACTCACAGTTGAAGATATTTGTTAAGAAGCTCAATGGCTATGGAAGGTTTTCCTAGTGCCTTGGATATAGCCACTCTTCGTTTGTGTATCGCCTGTATGAGACATTTCATTTCTACTTACAAAACTATATATGAGAATGGTTTTTATCGAGGAAAAGGTACGAAGACTTACTTGGTCGAGTGGATTATCCTCCAAAAGGCTTGAATATGCTTCCTCAGCCTCTCCCCATAATCCCTTTGCTTCAAGCAGTAACGCCTCCAGCCTCCCTATCATTCCAAAATGAGACTCAGACTTGGATCAATATAGACTACACTCAAAATTATACCACATTTAACTCCTAAATTTATCATTACTGATAAATTTACTTACCAACCCTTTTGCTCCCTGGAAATTTTTTCTGCAAAACCTTAATGCATTTCTGCGAACAAAAAAAAATCCAAAGGTGGACTCGTTTTTAGATATCAACATCGATTTCTCAAAATCTGAGAGAAGTGTGAGATAAATTGGGGAAAATGGAAGGGTTTGCTTCTCAATCCTTCATTCTCTAGGAACAAATTATACCACATTTAACTCCTATCACAATGCATCCATAGAAATATATAACGTTAAATGCTACAGCTTCAGCATTTGATCTTGACATGAGATGATCCACTATACTATACACACCTGTGCAACATCAAGACATTGACAATCCATAGCTGCAATTGCCACCTGCTCATTTAGAGTCCATTCTGTATCCCAAAAACAAAGAAACAAAAAGAGATTCATTTGTTACATGTGCATAAAAACATACAACAGCAACATTCCTTAATCCAGTTTTGGTTATAGCTATAGTAACCGAGATCATAGGGTCTTGCAAAAGCAAGACCCTTTCCATAGAGAAAACAAGACAGTAAGGATCATTAAAAATATTGCTATGTAAGACTAATCTAATCACTAAATTGGCCCAAAGGATTAATACAAACTTTAGTGCAGAAACAATCCATTTTGAATTACTTATAGAATCCATCAAGGATAAGTAATTCTGAAACATTGTGAACACTAAGCTTCACTTACACAAGAGAAGAGTATTTCAGAAACATTGATTACTTACAAAGCTGCCTACAAGAACACATGTTTCAATTTCAGTGGTCAGGACAAAACACACAAAATCAATCTAGAGACTAACAAAGCCAATCAAAGATCAAACGAAATACATAGTAAGATCAAACCAAATATGAATTAGTGGATTTGAAAATCGAACTAACCATCTGGACCAAGAGCAGATCGTTTCCGGGGATCATTCAAAATCGAGGAACCGTGTTTTAACACTTTCTCCGACCGGCGCAGTTTGAGCTTACGAACGAGACAAAGATACTCCCAAGCTCCGCCTCCGCCATTTTCGACCTGAATCTCGAACTGGTTCAATTCCGTCTCCTCTGTTTTCGTCACCATCACTGTTTCAGTCTCTCTTGTGATATGGTTTTTACTGTAGTTTACATACGAACCTTGTGGATCTGTTAATGGAAGTATGGAACGACGAAGAAAACATCGGACCGGTTCGGTTTGTAATTGTACCGATTTGGATTGATCCTAATGACCGGCTCAATCAAGTCAATGATAATCATAAACGCTGCGTTTATGTTTTTAACTCAGAACACTTTTTTTTTTCCCTTTTTTTTTTTTTGACATAAACCAAAAAAACTAACTACAATTATTCAAAACAAATGGAATAACTTATCATACTTGCTAGGCTTATACACAAACACAAGTTAGCTTCTTATTGGAAAACTGCACCTAGTTAGCTTTAGAGATGTTCTTACAAATCTACCTGGACAAAATGCAAGTTTGGTTTCAATGGATAAATCCTAATATGTGCCTAATATTAAAACTTTTAATCAATTTAAATAAAAGAAATATCCTAAAATAACACCATAACAAATTTTTCGGACAATTATAACACACTTCATAAATTTCCAAAAATAACATTATTTTTTTATTTTATTTTTCAAAAACATACCATTTTATAGTAATATGCCAAGGAAAATGGCTGCTTCTCGAAGTACATAGTTCCTCCTGGAAGAGTAACACCTACAATAGACCAATACAAGGAGTACAAACATAGCAAGTTAAAGGAAAGCAAATGAAATCACACATCATCGAGGCTTGGTAAATCTACGGCTGGAAGATCTCGAACCACGATGCAAGAGCGTTGTCTGACAGATTCTGGGAGGAAAGCCTTTGTTCACGGGCGATAGGATGAAGTCGGAAGCGAATGGTGTTCTTGATATCGAAGATAAACACAGAGGAGGGTCTTGATGTCGATGAATGAAGCCTCAAGTTACGTTCTTTCCAAATGGCATAAACCGAAGATTGAAATGCCAACCGAATGATTAGACTAATATTCTTATCTCGACAAGGGTTCTTGAGCCAGACCACTCCATCTTCAAAAACGAGAGGAGGAACAACACGAGATCTGATGGTGAAGAAGGACCAAACCTCCTTGGAGAAGGGACAATCAAAGAACAAATGCTGATGGGTCTCGTTATGGGAGTTACACAAGAGACAACGTGGTGGAATGGTTAGGCCCCAGCTGATTAGTCTGTCCCTAGTATGAAGTCTGCGCCTAACAGTAAGCCAAGAAATGTCCTTTAAACCACACTGCTCTGTGCCAAGGATTTAAAATAACATTATTTCACACATTACAATATTTAAAATTAATTTTTAGAATTTTTTTGTAGGTTTGAGTTCTCAATTTCAAATTTAGAGTATAGTTTTGAGGGGGTAGGGTTTAGTATTTTGAATTTAGGATTTAATTTTGAAAGATTAAATTTTGAAATATAGAGTTATTTTTAAATTTTAGAGATGTTGTGCTAAATTTGAAAGAAAAAAAAAACTTATTTTGGTGCTATTTTAGAGAATCTCCTATTAAATCAAGAACTAGAGAATAGACCTGCACATACGTGCGGGGTTAATTTATAAAAAAAACTAAGTTTGCAATTAGGTTTGGACTATGCGGAGTTACATTTGTAAATGTATTTGTTAAAAATGTTATTAACATTCATAATCCAACTTTGTACCAATTTATTTTCAGTTTGGTTTAGAAAAGAAGATGATTAGATTTAAGTAAATTAAAAAATAGTAAGAGAAAGATAGTATATCTGTTTATGTCTGTTTCGGAACCCGTCCTGTCCCATATACGGTATGTCCAGTTTTTTTTATCTTATAACCGTAGTTTTAATAATATTTTATAAATTTGAGATTGTATATTTTAGTCCAACAAATAAGGAAGTAAGTAAAAGATTCGCATCCACATAATATTTTATTTGTAAATATAATTATTTAGTATAGCATTTATAACATAAACTTATATTGGTTTACCTTCATCAAATTTCTAAATGTTTGAAATAATAACCGCTTCACCATAAATTTTGGATTCACATGAAATTTAATTTAACTATCATAATTTTATAATCTCATCTTGATATACTTATTTCTTGTTCTTTTTTCTATGAAACTTATAATGTTGTAATTTTATAATTTTTCTCCCTACCCTAAAGAAATCAAAGTAACAAAAGAGAGCTTGTTACCCTACAAAAAAATCATTTATACACATAAAAATATGTTGAAACCCCATAAGCCCCCAAATATATCAACCTGCAACAACAACAACATTTGACGTAAATTGTCTTATTATTACCATACTCCTTTATAACCATTTTACAATCACCAAAGCCCAAAAATAAATAACAACAACGTTGTTAAGTGGTGGATCCATTCGACTGAACATTAAGATAAATAGAGATGACACGGAAAAAAAACATATACCGGATTTAGAACAGTCCATCCGAGATTACCAAACTCATTGAAACCATTAGTAAAATAACTATGAATAACTTACAATCTAAGCCGATCAACAACCTGCCATTGCCAACACAAATTCTCCTTGGATAATCATATATAAAGCCAAACTCCAAGGCAAACGTCATAGGGAGTGACTTCTTAAAACCCTAAAAATCACAAGAATAAATCACATCAGTCTCTAAAACTTATATTAGCATAATGTTTTAATGAAAAAAAAAATGATAATAGCGAGGAAGAGAGTACGTTACCATCGTTAAATTAAAAGTATTGACATATATTTGCCTTTATTTATAAAGAGAAGAAGTGTGTCAAACAATTTTAACAAATAAAACTTAACAAAATATTTGATATCACCATTCAATATCTTAATTGTTTGTCAAAATCTATTTATTGTTTGTATCCAAATTCAAAAAGAATTATTTCTAGATATACATGATTTCTGTAATTAATGATTAATTACGCTAATATTATCAGATTTCTCCCTTTTTAGGTAATTCAAATTGATAAATCTTAACAAAATATTTGATATCACCATTCAATATCTTAATTGTTTGTCAATCTATTTATTTTTTGTTTCCAAATTCAAAAATAATTATTTCTAGATATACATGATTTCTGTAATTAATGATTAATTACGCTAATATTATCAGATTTCTCCTTTTTAGGTAATTCAAATTGATAAAGATATGGGAAAGTCTCGGAACATATTTCCATATATTTTATTCTCATTAATCTTTTCATTTTATATATTAGAAATATTACAAAATTGATGATAAATGTTTTAATATAATTATAGTGTTCGTTTTTGTATAACTATATATATATATTTTTAAAAATATATATTTTACGAAATATTTAATTAATTTCAAATAATTAGCATCTCTAATCAATTTAATGTATAATTTTAAATGAGATTTAATGTCATGTTTTAATTTGTAATCCTGTTTTGAAAAAATTGTATAAAGCTCTAACTATTTTTTTTGCAACAATCTCTAACTTTAGTTATTAGAATCCCCTATATATTAATAGAGAATCACATTCTTGAAAAAGCTGATGTGTCATCGCCAGAGAGCTCTGTGCACCTTTTAGCAATATACCCTTAAATTTTATACTTAATTACATTAACATGCCATTATATTTTTAAAAAATAATTAACTGAATAACAATTAGATATGTCATCATTTCTCACACAAATTTAAATATCCCCTATATATTAATAAAGAATCACATTCTTGAAAAAGCTGATGTGTCATCGCCAAAGAACTCCGTGTACCTTTTAGCAAAATACCCTTAAATTTTATACTTAATTACATTAACATGCCACTATATTTTTAAAAAAATAATTAACTGAATAACAATTAGATATGTCATCTTTTCTCAGACAAATTTAAATATCACATATTAAAACTAATTAAATAACTATATATCCCCTATATATTAATAGAGAAGCACATTCTTGAAAAAGCTGATGTGTCATTGCCAGAGAGCTCTGTGCACCTTTTAGCAAAATACCCTTAAATTTTATACTTAATTACATTAACATGCCACTATATTTTTTAAAAAATAATTAACTGAATAACAATTAGATATGTCATCTTTTCTCAGACAAATTTAAATATCACATATTAAAACTAAATTAAATAACTATATATCCCCTATATATTAATAGAGAAGCACATTCTTGAAAAAGCTGATGTGTCATCGCCAGAGAGCTCTGTGCACCTTTTAGCAAAATACCCTTAAATTTTATACTTAATTACATTAACATGCCATTATATTTTTAAAAAATAATTAATTGAATAACAATTAGATATGTCATCATTTCTCACACAAATTTAAATATCCCCTATATATTAATAGAGAATCACATTCTTGAAAAAGTTGATGTGTCATCGCCAAAGAACTCCGTGCACCTTTTAGCAAAATACCCTTAAATTTTATACTTAATTACATTAACATGCCACTATATTTTAAAAAAAATAATTAACTGAATAAAAATTAGATATGTCATCTTTTCTCACACAAATTTAAATATCACATATTAAAACTAATTAAATAACTATATATTATTTTAAGGCAAAATTTCACTAAAATTTACTTACAAATATACAAGTCAAAGTTATATTGATTTCTTAAAGGTAGTATAAATAATGATTTCCTAAAATCAATATAAGTAAAATATTCTAAAAAGGCTATAAAAACATATCAATTAATATAAAGTTAATAAAAATAAAAATAAAACATATAACTTATTAAACATATAATTTATTAACATAATCATATAAAAAATAAATGTTATTTTTATGTTATTATTATTACCATAATAATTTAAATAACAAGCTTACGATAGTTATTATAATTTATAATTAATTATAAAAAGAATTATCTCCAACTCATTAAAAGAAACTTAATTCCCAATAAATTTAAATTTATATATATTCATGAATAAATATAAAAATGACAACAAATTAGGGGATATCGTGATGTGTGATTATTTTTTTTTATCTAAATATGTAAACTAAGTTATCTCAACATTTAGTGTGATTATTCATTAAAAATGGAAATATTGATAATCAAATAGGAATATACGTCTTAAATTGTATATTCATCTATGTGCTATTAAAAAGGAATGAGACAATAACCCTTATCATTATAAATAAACTTAGTACCAAAAAATTATATAATATATTTAAAATGAGTGATTATTAGATTATGCAAAATTGTTATAGTTACTCGATAAAACATAAATAAAATTTTGATTTTTAAAACACACAAATATATATTGCCATAAATTGTAAATTTTATAAATATTTTTTTACCACATTTACAAATTTCATGGGTGAAATGTATTCTTATACGAATACGTTGATTTTGGAATTTTATTATTTTTCATAATGGTTTTTTTGGTAATAATCGGTCATTTATATAAAATATTAACAAACCGACTAACTCAAAAGATTCAAATAGCCTAATCAAAACTATTAAATCAATAAATTAGATTATCTTCAGAAAATTTAAGAAAGTTAAATAATTAAACTACCGAATAATTTAGTATATTTTGTTATGGTTACATAAGAAAAATGCAAAATTGTTATGATTACAAAATAAAACATAAGAAGATATGAATTTGATTTTTAAACCACATAAAATACATGTTGCAATAAATAGTAACATTTGATCAATATTTTCTCTACCATAAAACCTCTTACATATTCAAAAATTTCACGGGTGAAACGTATTTTTACACGAAAAATACAGTTTTGAATAAATAAATAAAATAATTTTAGTTACATATTATGTTTGAAACAAACAGATATTGGTTGTAGGATAATAATTTTCTTTAAATTAATTTATCCTGCACATAGTGCGGGTTGTTACCTAGTATTTGTTAAAGATTGAGATCTCTTATACTGAATCATTAATATAGTTTCCTAAAATATTTGAATTTATTATTTATACTGAATATAATTTCATAAAATATAGGAATATATCATTTCTAGTTAATATAGTTTCCTAAAATACTGGAATAATTTGAATCGAATTTAACACACGACTAAATGTGTTTAGAAAACTATAAATATTTAATATTTAATTTAGAAAACTATTTGGAAAACTTAATATATTCGAAATAATTTATTTATGGGTTAAGAAAGTCCTAATTGAACAATACCATGGAAAAAAATGCTTATCCTGTAAATAACTCGATTCTTACTTGGAGCTTATTCAACAATATTACAGACTGAACTGATTTGAAATTGTGATAGCCAATCACACGTTGAACTAAAAACTAATGTGTGACTTTTGAATTTATTCATATATTACTACTACAATTTTTTGAAATTATCCAAGTATCTTATTCTTACCAATTACAGTAAGATATTATGTTAACTATCAGAAAAAAAAACAAAAAAAAAAAACCCAAACAGAAAACAGTCAACCACGATCAACTCATCAGATATTCTATTGTTAATGTATTTTGTTTCTGCTCCATTATCTCAAAAATAAAATTCTATTAATTTAAGAAATTAATAACATATTAATTCTGAAATTAGAATATTATGAATCCTAATATTATTATAAATTTATATATGATAAAAATAAGTTGTTCTTAGTACTTGACTTCATTTACTTGAATCTTTTCTTATTAATGTTTTATAATAAAAACAACTTAAATATATACATCTAGTTTTTTTTTGTACGAAGTTTTTTTGTGTCAAAATGTATTTATTACTGCTTTTCTCGAAATAATAGATGACCATATTTATATTTATATCCAAAATTAGATCTGAAATCTAAGTATCCTTCGTTATAACCAATTATGAAAAGAGTTAATCATTTATTTTTTTAATAATTGTTACCATTGTTTTAGAGAAATTTAATTTTTTTTTTTAATTATGTAGGCAAATTGGTCTGTTTGGCAACATGGATATATGTCATGTTTTATTGTTTTTTTAATCCCTAAGTGTACTCCCCAATTAATAGTATAGACTAGATTCAGACCCGCACGTACGTGCGGGATTGATTTCAAAAACTAAGTTTGCTATTAGATTTATAATATATTACATATGTGTGGAATTATGTTTGTAAACATATACTTGAATTGCACACTTTTTATTTAACACTTTTTATAATATATTACATATGTGTGGAATTATGTTTGTAAACATATTCTTGAATTGCACACTTCTTTCTTCAATTTAACATTTTTTATTTATAGTTGTGCAATTCAATTAAAATGGTGTACTGTTTTATAATTACATATGTGTGGAATTATGTTTTGAACAGAAAAGAAGACAGTTTCGTAGGCTTCTCGACAATGTTGACCTTTAACCGTGTATAAACACACCCAAATTATTAGCTAATTTAAAAAAGTATTAAATATTAATTAACAATAATGAGAATCTTAATGTTTATGTATATGACATACCTGAGTTTGATTCCCAAATCCAAATTATTGAACCAAAGTTTGCCATCTACGAAAAACAAAGCACACAAATTAATAATACACAAAAGTCACCTTAAAACTCAATACTAACCATAAAATTACATCATTATTTAACAAAATTAATTACAGCTCCATGAGTTGCTTTGAGAATCCATGTTCTATGAACAGCTCTTCCTGCTCTTCCCAATATCCTGATAACTTTTTTTGATGATTTAATAAATCAATTTATAAACTCTTTCAATCAAAGGGTGTGTCATGAAAAATTAAGATCAAACTTAAAATAATATAAAAACCACCAAGTCAACAAACTAAGTAAAATTCAAAAATAAATAGATCAAAATACCATAGTTTTGAAGAGATACTGACACACAAGGTGGGGAAACAACAACTCTCTCCATACTCCATTCGAACGCTGAATCAAGAATAAAAAAAAACTTCAAAATTAGGTTATAGTTAAATTAGCAAATAGAACAAAAAAAATATGTGCTATCGAAATTGAAAAACAAAAAAGAATATTCTAGGCTTTAAACACACATTTTCGTTATATATATAGGAAAATGGTATGACATAAGTTAAATATCTGTTTGTGACTTTTCATTTATTGTTAAAATATTTTTTGCCCAAACAATTTCATAAATTTCTTAATTGTTCATTTATTGTTAAGATATTTCCTAAGTGTAATATTTTCTTGTTAGTATTGGAAATATTGTAGCCCGTAATCTTGCAAATTTGTTAATTTTACATATTTAGAATTGTATTAATTTGTGTGACTGTAAGGACACAAGTATAGTTTTCTTTCTTCATTATTACTGATATACGATAATTTTGTAAATTTGTTAATTTTACATATTTAGAAAAGTCTTAATTTGCGCGACTATGGGGACATAAGTATTGATTTGTTTTTCCATTTTTATTGCTATTCGTTTTTTTTAGGAATACAATATCTTAGTAATTAACAATATCTTAGTAGTTAATATTTGGGGCATTCTCAAAAATGCCCCTTTTTCCATACCCCTTTTTAAAAATACCTCTTCATGTTGACCATTTTTAAAATTACCCCTCTTTATATACAAAATGACCAAATTACCCTTTTTGAGTGACAGCAAGAATGTACAGTCATCAAAATCGAAAATATTTTCCCGCCAAAAAAAATTCCCGCCAAAATCGAAAATTTTTCCTGAAAAAATATTTTTTCCATGCAAAAAAAAAAATTTCCCGCCAAAATCGAAAATTTTTCCCGCCAAAAAATATTGAAATATTGAAAAACCTTGTAAACGCTTTTAAAAACTTTTAAAAGCGTTTACAATGTTTTTAAAAGGTTTTTAAACACATTATAAACGCTTTTAAAAACCTTGTAAATGCTTTTAAAAAGCTTGTAAATGCTTTGAAAATATTTTTAAACACCTTGTAAACGCTTTTAAAAACTTTTTAAAAGCGTTTATAAGGTGTTTAAAAACCTTTTAAAACCCTTTTAAAAATATTATAAAAACTTTTACAAGGTTTTTAAAAACATTGTAAAAGCGTTTACAAGGTGTTTAAAAACCTTTTAAATTTTTTTTTAAAAACTATTTGAAAACCTTTTAAAAACCTTTTAAAACCCTTTTAAAACCTTTTAAAAATCTTGTAAAAGCGTTTACAAGTTGTTTAAAAAATCTTGTAAAAGCCTTTACAAGGTGTTTATAAGGTGTTTATAAGGCTTTTATAAGGTAGAAACCTTATAAAACCTTTTAAAAACCTTGTAAACTTTTTTTGGCGGGAAAATTTTTTTGTCGAAATTTTTTATCAAAATTTTTTTGACAAATTAATTTTTGGCGGGAAATTTTTTTCGAAAAATTTTTGGCGGGAAAATATGTCGGAAATTTTTTGGCGGGAAAATTTTGTTTTTCTTTTTATTGAATAAAATAATTTTCATCTAAGGGTAAAATGGTCATTAAAAATTAAAAGAGGGCAAAAATAAAAATGGCCAGAAAAGAGAGTATTTTTGAAAAGGTGTATATCAAAAGGGGCATTTTTAACAAATTCTCTTAATATTTCTTATTTAAAAAATTATGTTTTGTTTGGAAAGATTGGAGATTTTTGGACTATTGTATTTATTAGGCTTCTAGATAATGGCTTATTGGATATCCTTCGTTTGGGCCGGACGTGTCACCACTTATTCAATGGCCGAGCGTTTATTCTGATTGTGAGACTTCGTTTATTGATGGAAATAATTAATCCGAGTCTGGACACGGTAAACATAACCCGAATTAATTAAACTCGGGTCACAGGCAGATCCGCGCATTTGGACGCTTAAAAATACTTTACTGTCCCTCATGTATTGTATGCTTTTTAATTTATTTAAGGTAATTTCATGTCATATATTTCAAGATTTATTTTGCCTTGTAAATAATGCTTCCCTTTTAATAGTATAGACTAGGTAGTAACCCGTGCTATAGCACGGGCAAAAGTTTAATGTAAATTTTAAATTTGTTAAAATATTCTTTTCTGGCCCATCTCATCCTATCTCTTCTCGTCTCTTCCAGTCCCGTCTCATCTCCTCTCGTCCCGTATCTACCAGAATTTTTCTGTCCTATGAATTATGATCGTTCTCTTTTAAATAATTACTCGTTAGACAATATTTTTAATAGAGATTGGGTAAGAAATTTAGACGGGATATCCAAATTTTTCTTGAATATTTCATTTTTATTTAATTTGTTAAAATTATCAAAAAGTGATTATAATTTTTAAAAATTATCTAATTATTTTCAAAAATATCAAAATTCTCAAAATACCCGTTCCAAAATGGTTCATTACTTCACAAAAGATATAAGACTCCATTTGAATATTTATGTAGTATGGGCCGAATATTTTTTTCATCAGCTAGAAAATATATGATATTTTACAATCCATCCATAAAAATCAAACATGGCTTTAAAATATTGAATAAATATCTCTATTAAAGAGATAAGATAAAAAGGTTGTATGTAGGAGAAAATAATTATTGTGATGTGTTCAAAATTTTGTGCGAGACTTCATTGATGAATGTACCATCGTTTCTACTACATAGTAGGAGGAAGTGAATTACTTATATATTTTTTTAAACTAATCAAAATAATTTTTGCAATTTGCTTAGGGGTGTTAAATTCAATTATCATATTTAGATTATTTCACGTATATAACATACAATTAACTATTTTATAATGGGAAACACCTCCTGTCACATTTCGCCTCTTCCCGTCCCGATCGTCTTGTATCCGATTATATATATACTTGCGCAGGCTGAATTTTCAGATAAATTTTAAATTTGTAAATTGACAGAATTATATTAATGCGGGTGAAGTAGCATAGCTGTGTTATTTTCATGTATTTTTTTTAAATACACCTAGACATATGTACTTTAGAATGGGAAACATGACTCATCCCGTCCCATCCCAACTTATCACATCTCGTCTTATCTCATCCCGTCTCGTCCCGTATCCATCATAATTTTTCGTCTTATTTTCGTTCTCTTTTAAATAATTATTCGATACATAATTTTTATTGAAAGAGATTGGATACAAAATTTAGATGGGATACCAGAGTTCTTCGTTGAATACTTTTTTTATTTAGCTTGTTCAAATTATCCAAAAAATTATAATTTTCAGAAACTATATAATTGTTATTAAAATTTTAAAAATGCTTATTCCAAAGTGGTTAATTACATGTCGCATAGTCAATCCGTATCCAAATTAGTGAAAACTTGACACTTGAATTTATCTACTTATATTTTTAATTTCTTACCTTCATCTTAAATTTATGTCCCTTTTTAAAAAAAAAAAGATCGTTCAATATATTGGTTTTCATTATTCGAACTACCCGTTTCAGTTTAAATACTATATTTCTTCTTAATACCTTAAATAGACTGGATTTTTTCTCAAAATCTAATTATTTTTTCTAAGTATATGTACTTAATTAGTAAATTAAATTACTTAAAAAAACACTGGTAAAACATATATTCAGTCAAATAATAAAATCTTTTTAGCTTGTAAATTTTAATTGTATAATATTAGAATTTTCCATAAAAATTGGTTAGTCACTTATTTCGGTGTTTTGTCAATATGTTTGTGTATATGTAGAATACTGCAACCCATACCAAAAATAAACATGATTGTCATCTTCATCACCTCGAAAATATAAAGTTTTTTGTAATCTATCAATAATAATCAAGCACATGCTTTGTTTATTGAAAATGTTTAAGTAAGTTTGTTATGGGGTGTTAAAAATCTCGTCCACTCCAGTCCCACCTCATCTTGTCCCCTCTCGATCCATCTCGTTAAATTTTTTATGTCCTATAACCATTCTTTTTTAAATAATTACCTATATAATAATGTTATTAATAATTTTTGACTAAAAATTTTAGACGAAATAAATGTATTCTCCATTTACATGTCAGTATGTCACATAGTTAACCTTTTTTTTAAAAAAAATGTTTAATTACAATGTTAAGGAGTGTAAAATATCAATATCATATTTTAATTTTGTTTTAGTATGGATAATTGCATGTATATAACCCAAACATAACTATTTTAAAACCAAAAACATGTCTCGTTCCTTTTCCTCCCGTTCTGTCTAGTCCTAACCCGTCCACTATGAAATTTTAATATGACCTATTAGATTATATTTATTTAAAAAGTTTGGGAAGAAATTATTAAAAACTCTCAAAATGTTTTCTTTCTATAAATTCTTTTGAATTGGTTCAAGAATTAAAATTTAGTTATATAATGTTAGTATTTTTCACAAAAATTAGTTGGCATTTATATTTAGAGTGGTTTGACAATATTGTTTAATCTTATATATTTTAAAATTTTATTAAAGAAATGAATACAACCTGTGTAGTTGTATATAATCTTATATGTTGGCCACTTATGTTTAATCTTATATGTTTTTAAATAAAGTTTTTTCTAATGTTTTACTCATTATATAACTAAATATTATTTCTGCGCCAAATCATTACAATTTGTCTTTAATAAATATAATTTGATAATATTTTAATAATTTATATTCCATAAATAAAAATATAATTACATATTTTGTTCTCCTCTATTTTAGAAGCTCACAAATGAGTGATAGCTATTAATTATAATTTTCTTTTTTTGTTCCTTCTTTTTCGTATCATGTGTACGTACATTAGAAAGAAAAAAAAGAATTGATGGAGTTATTTATGGAGACTCATAAAAATATTTCAGAATAATTTGGGCACGTACAAATTTAACGTAGGCCTGCCCATTAAGGCCCAACTAAGTATACTGTCGTGTGTCTAACAGCCGCTGTGTCATCGTGGAACTCCCATTTTCTCTCGTCTCTCTTTTTAACTTCTTCGTTCCCAACTCGATCGTCTACGCCGCCGATCTCTTATATGATTATCAATAGTTAAACTAAAGTCTAACTGGAGAGAAGCAACATAAGGAAAAACGATTTTGAACTATTTTTTTGACGATTGTTGGAACGAACATATGAACTCAAAGTCTCAAAATGAAAAATTGCAACTACTCAAAGTCTCAAACTGAACAACTACTCAAATCTCAAACATCGATAAGAAAAAAACTGCATCTCATTAAAAATTTGCAGAGAAGGTAGTGTTTCATATTCTCAAACCAAACCTTGCAGCTACGAAATTAAAACCTGCAATTTTTCGAACCAAAATCTGCAAATTAGCTAGCCAAAACAAATAAAAATTAGTTCACCAAAAACTGCAATTTATAACTTAGAAATCACAAAAGTCTGCAAATTGTTTAACCAAAACCTACAGTTTATATAACTTGGAAAGTAGAAACCCAAACAAACCAAACGTTCAACTTAAAAATAAAACTTGTAACTTAGACAACCAAATTCTGCAAATTAATTCACAAAAACCTGCAATATAGCTTAGACAAACCAAACATGCAACTTAGGCGATAAAACTCTGCAACTTGAACCTAAGAAACCGGTTATATATGAGGAAAACTTACATTGTATTTGAAGCCTCATCTGTCGATTCCCACAAAATATTCTAAGAGTGCCTATAGCGGTGATCACCAACATGTCTTGAAATGTCAAAACCAATTAATCATCAGACACATGAAAATGATTATGAAGCTGTCTATAAACCAACATTCAATCCACTAAAGAAGTCATTTCCATTGGAAAAAAAATCATATGAATTTTGCGTTAAGAGAATCAAAGGTTGGTATTCCAAGACCCGTGAACAGCATTTATTATTCCATCCCAGATCACACACATACACAACCTCAATCTCTGGTAGCTTTGCACTTTCAGCTGTAAGTTAAATTAACTTAGCACATTCCAGTTCTGACTTTCACAAATTGATAGAGCATGTGATCGATGATACCTTGATTTGAGAACTCTGTTATTTGTTCCAGCTCACTACGAAACTGTTGTGTTGTGTCTATAATGAGCTGCTTGTACAATAGCGAGATCTCCCCTTTCAAAGAATCAACCTTGTAGAAAACACAAGGTCATAATAACAAAAAATACGAATCAAATCATCAAACCAACTATTTGTGTTTACCTTAGTTGAGGTTAAAGATCAACGATCCTAATGTTCCAAGAAACGTCATGAATCGACAACTATAAATGACCATGCAATAAATTGAGTCAGTTCCTCTAAATTGTTGAGCCATTCATTCATATCCCTAAAAAAAATCAGCTTTTCTAAGATTTTGTTGAACATCAATCACTGATTTGATGATCTTCAGAATAAGCTATGAACAGACCCATTCAAATCTCTATACAAAAACCTCAGCTTTAAAGTATGAACAGACCCATTCAAATCCCTATACAAAAACCTCAGCTTTAAACTATGAACAGACCCATTCAAATCCCTATAAAAACCTCAGCTTTAAACTATGAACAGACCCATTCAAATCCCTATAAAAACCTCAGCTTTAAACTATGACCACACACACTCAAATCCCTAGTTTAAAAGAAAAGACAAAACATATTTTGTATCAATTAATCAGCGATTCAATTAATCTGAAAAAATTTAGAAGGTGTCATGTACTTACACATATATTCTAATGCACGTCTGAGGACTTGTACAAACTGCAAAAAATGGTTTATGTTAGAATCAGCATTTTAAAGAAATGTATATAACAAAGAGATTGTTAGTTGGAAAAATGGTTATTCAGTTCTACAGTCTAGAGGTTTAACTAAGTACTGAGTTGCGATTTTGATTCAAGTCTTTACCTTTAACTCGAGTTTTGTAGAATCCGGGCGTATAACTTGTATAAACGATAGGTAATGTGGGCAGATTGGAGTAAACAACATGCAAGAAACGTTTCAAGGCACCTGCGATTTATGGGTTTTAATAACTGTCAAATAGAAGTCTATCACCAAAATCAGCTTAGACCAATGTGCATCATGCAACTATAGATTACCAAACATGATACTCATAAGTATAGCTAATGTTAAAAACCTAAAACTGCAAGAAAGTTGTTTTATTGTGTAATTGGTTGTTGTAAACATTCAACCAACCATATTATTTACCAGACTATAGAGTATATTCTCTGTAAATGGTAAAGATGAGAAGAGGTCCACCATTTCTCTAATCAATAGATCATTTTGAATGATCAGAGGCAGCCTCCCAACAGTGAAAATTTGCAGAAAAGGAGAAGAAGTTAGAAACAGAACAATATTATCATATGCTGAAGACTGAAAGAAACTCGAAATTCCTTTTTTTTTTTGGGTCCATAAACTGAGTAGTTGGTCACATCAACCATAAATACATGTTTGTGTCTACGCAGATAAACTCAAAAAAAAGTAAATATGAATTGTTGCAATGAAACATAAACTGTAAAAATGTGCAAGACTTATCAAAGTGCTATTCAAATGTCCATGAAGTAAGTTACTTACCAAGATGGCTTCTATCTCTTCGTTTGAAACTGGAGTACGCTTAGGCTGGGGTGATGCCTTCCCGCCTATAGTCTTTGGGACGTTCAAACTGGAGAAGAATAATGTATCTGCTTCATTTGCCACCACCTGAGTCTTTCCCTCCGAAGCTGCAAAATTCACAAAAACAAACTCTTAATACCAGCAAGTAAAATCTCAAAGTTCATGAAGACTTCCATCAACCAAAAGATCATATTCCCCAAACCAAAGGCAAAATATAAGAGCTTCTACAATGATTAGAGATTTGATTCAAACAGAAAGGAATCGATTACAATGGCTAAAAAAATTTGTGTATACTTAAATCTTAGGTATCTAAAACACTAAATGATTCCTACAGGAACAGATCGAGGATACAAACAGATACTATCTCATATCTGATTCGTGAAAATGAAAGCAGTACACAAAATTGCCGAATCGAAGATAGAAAAGGTCGAGTAAAATCATGGAGCGTAAACACGAAGAACGATATAAGATTCAACATACGATTTTTTAGGAGGTAATCAAAAAAAAACCTGAAGGGTTGAGATGTTGCTGTGGGAATTTGATGCTCGGGATCCTCTTCAAACCTTGAACTACGTTCATCTTCTTCTTTCTCTCGATCTTTCGCTTTCGTCCGGAGTTAGTAGTAGTACCCAAAGGAGAATATTTTAGACGGCGACAGAGAGCATAGATTGAGAAAAATTTTAGGTTTTTTAAATTAACGGTTATGATCAAAGTCAATCAACGGTGAAGATCAAATAATAAGATCCGAAAACAATATTAGCGGATCATTTAGATCCGCGTCTTTATCCATTTCTGAGAGACATAAAATTTCGGTTTTACCCTTTTTGAAATTGATTAAATTGGTCATAATTGCAATGGCATTGTATTGTAAATTCTTACAAAACTAAAGTTTTTTTCAGGCAATGTTTTACGATTAATAGTAGGAATATGTACAAAAATATATTCATCTGAATTAACATGGATTTTTCTTGGTTTTGTTTACAATTCAAAACCTGTGTGATCACACCAAACCAAAAACATGGATTTTTCTTGGTTTTGTTTACCAAAATATATATACTCGCTTCTTTCTAAAAACTCATCGCGTGTGACTTTTTTTTTATATAATAAGATTCCAATAGAAATCGAACATAAATCAATTGTAAAAACCATGTAAACCAAACCGATTTTTTTTTTTTTTTTTGCTGCAGATTCTTCTTTGTGGTCTGCTGCTTGCAGGTATGGTGGTGTTCGACATAATGCTGCTCAGAGATTTTGTTTCTTCCTTCTGTGAACAAAATGATCAAAAAAAAACTATTTATAGAAATGTTGGAAACTTGAGTATGATTGACCATCTTCTTGTTATGCAACAATGGTTATAGCTGCATCATCAACTAGGTGAGTACTTAAACTGCACTCTATATTTGAACAATGTTGTTGGTTCATAAGTGTTTTTTCTTTTCTGACTGGAATAAGGATTACATAGCGAATAGAAAGCTGTATATTTTGGTATCATTGTATCAGATACAGTGGTTAGCTTCATAGAACACAGGCTAAGTGTCAAACAATTTTCTACCGAATCGTGGAATCATGCTCTAAAAACTTTAAAAAAGGACTTAAACCCTGTTTCTCAATCTTCTTCCAGGTTACTAGGACTAGTTTCTTTGAAGCTCTTGGACAACCATATTGCTGTTTCTCTGGGAGATACTTTTCCTGGACCAAACGGTTTCAGTAACACGTTCAACTCATCATACCTTTCGTCTATAAGCAATCTTGCACTGAATTCAAGCAGTCCTTCAAGCGCCTCAGCTCGTTGCCGATATGAGCTAGGGTCGAATCTTTGTCTCCTTGATGCACCTGAGGAAGCTCTGCTTGATGCTCCAGCAGTTGCATTCTGATCAGACAAATCACTCTTGGCTTCTCGTTCTGGTTCAAGTGTGAATTTGTCTTTTGTTACTGAGCAGTCCAGTGGTGGCTCTGGAGGCGGGCTGTATGATCCTCTGGACGATCCTTTCTTCTTACGCACAACGGGAATGAAAGGCATTTCTTCATATGAAGCTAGCGGGAACTTAATCCTGTCGATTCTTGGCGAGTTTACGGACACATCTGGAGATTTTAGTTGATGGAGTATACCGATACTCGGGGTGTACAGAGAATCGTTTGTTCCTTTTGAAGGTTTATGTGAGATAGGCAAGGAGGCCCTACGAGTAGCTGCCGCTGGTTTCTGACACATCAGACCAAAACATATAAATAGACCGAATCAGCAATTAGTAAGATAAGGAGAATTTGGACGGTTCACTTACAAGACCACCACTCTTAGGCTGGTTTGATCTCGCTGCCACATATTTTGAACTGTTAGAAACCCCTGACGAAACAGCGGGTCTACGAACAACCACTCCACCAGTGTCATTGGCAGACAAACCCCCTGGCCTGTTCCGGTGTAAATACGTGTGCATGGGTTTAACAGAAGAAACAGAATCTTCCTGGTCAACCCCGAACCTGCTTGGACCAAAGCTTACACTTTTGCCAGCATTACGCCGTCTCTGCTCAGGATAGCTGCTTCTCCTTGCGGATTCAGATGGCAATGTATCGTGTTCCCGGAAGCTCAGCTTGAGTAGAACCTTTTGAACATAGGGCTGAAGCAGTGGCTGTCTGAGAAGATCAGAAGCCTACACAGAAGAAGAGAAGTGTTACTCATCAGGTTTGTACAGTTCAAGTGAAATGATCACAAATGCCATAAAAAAATGTGCATACGGTTGGTCTGAGTTCTGGATTCTTCCTCAGCATGCTTTTAACCAGACTTCGACTGAAGAAAGATAGGAACACAAATCATATGGAAGTTGTAGCACCATAAGCTCTAATAGGTTCACATTACAAAGAAGAATCTCTACTTACAAGGCAGTCGAATATTGCGCAGGAAGTGGAGCGACGATTGACCTGTTTATCCTGTTGATCAGCCCTTGCATGTCCTAAAATGCACGAAAAAAAAAAATCTGAATATCATGATGATAAGACAAAGGAACAGGAACTTGGAAGGTTTGAATGAAGAAGAATTTACAAAGGCTTTGAATGCTGGTTTCAGAGCTGTCATCTCATATATACAACATCCTGAACACAATCGTTAAAAAGAAGAATAGACTCAGATGAATATTTTGTTATCTATAACAAAAGTTAGTGTCTTAGCCATGGAAGAGAAACTTACCCAGGGACCAAATATCAGACTTTGACCCATAGGGAATATCAGCAAGAAGCTCAGGGCACATGTAACTTGGCGTTCCAACCACCTGAATTAAAACAAGTGATTATAGAGCCTTGAGACCAGAAACAAATTACTCAAAAAAGGTCCAAAGTCTATACTTACTGAAGAAGCAAGGTCGTCCGATGTCAAGATCTTGGCAAGTCCAAAATCACCTGCAGAAGTTATTGAACTCAATTTTTGTCACTTAGACTTGAAAATAAAAAATAAATTTGACATATTTGCTAATCATCTTACCTAGGCGTATATCTTGATCCTTTGTCAAGAAAATGTTTGAACACTGGATCAAACAAGTCGATTTTGTATTAGAAAAGATATATCATCAAACAGTTGTGCTATGCTTTAGAGTCACAGATATCATAACCAACCTTAACATCGCGATGGAGAATGTGACTGGCGTGCAAGTATTCAAGAGCCATTAAAAGTTGTACTAGCCATTGGCAGAGTTTCTGATAACAAAGCAAGGAAAAGATTCAGAATTTTGTACTTATAATCATTCGGAACAGACTTCAAATCAGATGTGTGTAACACAAAACCTCTTCAGAGAATTCTACACCGTTGGCTTTCTTTATTGCTTCTGCCCTGTAATGCCAGAGGAAACAATGTATAAGAAACCCCTTCAGACTAAAGAATGGGAAAAACAAATTCTGAGAAGGAAACAATGACTTAACATGTCACCGCCTTTGCAATATCCAATAACAATGCACACATAACATCCCTGAAAACACACACCAGAGAGCCGATTACATACTTTTATATATGTATGAAAATAAATCTTTAGTGCTTGCTGTAAAATAGAGGCTTAAAGAAGGTACCTTTTCAACCCAAGAATCTTTGTATTCTACGATAAATGGATTCCTTATCTTCGAGATCAGTTCCATCTACGGGGAGATAACAAGGAAAACTGTTAGTTCACAAAACTATATTCCGTGGCATTTCTTCGAAGGCCGATAAAGATTGATCAGCTCAATTAACAGTCTGCTGTTTACTGCATATCAACCGGATACCGCATACAAATATTATGACTCTGGAAAAAGAGTTCGAATCTCATACAATTACGAGTCATCATGGGATATCATTTACACCTACATCGTTTCAAGTTCCACATAAAGAATTTGCATCAAATTTATCTGTAAGACATCATTGTGTAAGGGAAGAGCTTAGAATTAACCTCTTGATGAGCAGATCTTCTAGTTCTACCAGTCTGCCGAGCTAACCGAATTTTCTTCAAAACATAACTTCACAAAGCAAAAAACCATAGAAAATAGAACATAACAAAGAATCAATAACAAATTTACAAACATCATAATTAAACACATGAAAACATTCTTTCCAGTTTCAATACAAGTAATCACAACTTCTTACAGCTTCTTCTCATGCTTATGCCTCACAAGAAGAGCTGACCCAAAAGACCCTTTCCCAATTTGCTCAAGAACCTCGTAATGCTCCATTGTAAACAACCTTCTTAAAAATATATTATCTTCTTCCTCTATGAGAATCTGAAGCTCAAATGAAACAGAATCAGCAATGGCCACAAAATTAATCAAATCATGGTTGTTGTAAGCAAACACTCACTGTACCTTTCCGGACATATAAAGTTTTGTTGAAAAAAAAGTAGCTAATAAAGTGAACAAATCTACACGAATCTTCAACGTTTTTTTTTTTTTTTTCTTTTGATTGAAAATCGCCTGCCGACCCACCAAGCTAAATAAAGTCAATTTGTCACGAAAATGAAATTTTTTAGAGGTAAAGCTAAGAAAAGAAATATATCCACATCTTACTCTTTTCTATTAACACATGCCCCAGCTAAAATAAAAATCTTGTCTTTGTTTTTTCTGTCTTGAGAAAATCTCAAATCTTTATAGCAATTATTGGAAAATTTAGCGAAAATGAGAAAACCCTAAAGTCTATTACACATTACAGAACACACAAAAACACAAAAAGATAGGTTCTTGAACTCGAAACTGAGAGAGAACTCTTGCCCAATTAAACAAAAACCAAAATTAAAAATCTTGACTTTGTTTTTTTTTTTTTCTTTTGTTTTTATTGTTTAAAGCTCAAATCTTTATAGCAATAATTACAGAACTCTATTAATTGGTTTCAGTCGATTTACACATTACAGAACACATTAAAAAAAAACACAAGAAGATGAGTTCTTGAGTTCGAACCTAGAAAAGCGTCGGTGAGAGATTTGAATTGAGGGAATGTGGTTATGGCATTTTCCGACGAGAGAAGCTACAAACGGCGCCGTTACGGAGGTGGAAGTGACGGTGGAGAGGGAAAAGGCATCGGAAGAAGCTGCTTCGCCATGAGAGCTGCTTCTTTCTCTTTCTCTCTCTCTGACTGAGGAAAACGACAGAGTTACTGGGAGGACGAGAGACGTAAATCTACTTTGTTATTTCTTTATATAAATATCCTGACACTATTTTTAATTTATAATGTTATTAATTGTATAGCATAAAGCCGAAAATATATAATATAGTATTGTTTGTTATTGATTGGTCAATCGATGTCCAAAAAAAAAAAGGAGTAATAATTGGTCAATTAACAATTACTCTATAACTCTAGTCAATTGCTCTACACAAAGGAGTGGGGAAATTAAAAAGAACAAAATTCATGAAAAGAAAATTAGTTGATGCATGGTAACATTGCTTCTTTTTGTGTGTGTGTGTGTGTGTCCAAATAAAAAATTATACCGTAATTCTTATATTTGAAAATGTAATAAATATTATTTATTAATAAGAAATTCCTAAGAAAAGTAAAATTTTAAGCTTTATTGCCAAAAAATCATCAAAAGTTTGGATTTCTAAAAATACCACAAACACAAAATTTAATTTTTAAGATTTTCTTTTGGTTTAGAATAACTATTTTCAATTTAATGCATAGTTTATAGGGGTAGTGTTTTAGAGTTTACGGTTCAGTTTTGACGGCTAAAACATTAATATTAGTTTTATTGTTTTTGAAAATCCAAAATTTCTGGTGATATTTTTTGCAACAAAAACTGAAAGTGTGGTAAATTTTGAGAATTATCTTTTATTATTACCAACAAAAAAATCATCGAAAAGTAAAATATGTTTGGTGTTGAGAACACAAACGTTTGTTATTAATGGACTGTTGGTGAATGTAGCTTTGGCGATTTAGTCGGCAGAGAGCACTTAAACTTACTTATATGTCTTCGATGATTTTTCAGCTTGGAGATAATCATCAGTGATATAACATAGTCATATAGACAATATAAATAAGTTTATTTTCTTAGATTCTCTTTGATGGAGAGAAATCATAAAGATTATAGTGACGAAAAAAAATTCAAGGAAAAAAACACTTTCTAGGAAGGTGAATTAGGTGTTCTTTGATGGACAAATCATAATGACTTTTTCGGCTTGTAATTTCTTTCAGTTAGTTTTAAATATATAATCGAAAGATGATTGAGGACTCAATTTACCATTTTAAGAGGAGCAAATAATTTTCAGGGGAAAAAAAAAAGGAACTTTAGAATTCTCCGGATGTGAATGTGTTCTTCTAAGGAAAAATTACAGCTTTTGTTTAGTGTCATGTGGACGGTCAACGAGTCATTGCATAAGTTGGATTTTATTATTATATGTGTTATGAAATAGGTTAGAGTAAATTTTCTTCAAGATTTCAACTTTTTGAGATTTGGAAAACGGATCATTTTTTCTAACTCTTTACCTTAACTTTGTAGTCTTTGAAATCGACCCTCAGGTCTGAGTTTGTATGCAAGTATATACTTCCATAATATTTAAGCAATCGAAAGTTTTCATATATGCAAGTGAAAGAAAGAAAAAAGGTTTTTTTTTTTTTTTTTCCCATCAAACACTCCATTCTATTAGATTAAAGGTTTACAAACTTCCTTTGAAAAGGAGCCAAATACACCAATAAACTTACACAGGAGGACAAAATATACTACAAACAACGATCTTAAAACGTACATAAAACAAGCTTTAAAGCTTGACTTGAAACCATAAAAATAACAAGATACATAAAGAGGACAACAAGTCCTAGAGGTAAAGAGTTGCCACACAAAGTGAAGCCACTCGTGGTGAAGGATGACCAACCACTGCCACATAGTCAGCCACCTTGATAACCATTGCCGCAAACGTTGCAAAAGAACGAACGCGGTGTTTGGATTCTGTGCGTGCACCAAAGGTCCCTGGAAAGGGTGGTTACACGTTGGACAAGACGAGAGTCTTGAAAACCAAGAACCTGAAAGGACACTTGGAGACGGTGTTGTGTTACACAAAGCTTCAATTGCCATTACTATGTCTTCCAAAAGACAAAATCGAAGAGGAGAGCCCTTGAGTATGGCTAGTGTATAATAATACAAAAGCGAATCCATTCTCGTTGTAAAAGGCACAAAAGTCTCTTTTCTTATTCGATTAACACAAAAGTCTATTTTCTTTGAAAGGAAGGTACTCTCCCCTAAGGAGGAATTAGACATCACATTCCATTATAGGAACTGGATTTTTAAGCAATACCTTAACGCCAACAATCTTGTAGAGTTAATAAAAGTACATAACCAAAAATGAATGGACCTAGCCTCAAATGAACTTAATCTGATGGGCAAAGATGGCTTTAAGTTTACAATACATGCTAGTCCAGTTGAGAAATTCTTGGGCCTGACCCAGAAATGATTTAACAATGGCAGCCCTAAATCATAGGTTTGATGTTCTAGATAGAAGGCACAGCAGCGACGGCAGCCTGGGGCGAGGCTGCCGGTTGGGCACCCACGTTGGAGGCGAGGTCTAACACAACCACCTGTCAATAAATCTAGATCTCCAACGTGTAGATGGGACAGTGACGGTGGCAAAAACAAACTGCGGTTTTGCGGAGGAAGGAGGAGGCAGAACTCTCTGACAACCAGAACGTGCGGAGGAATGAGGGAACAGATGGCTGACATGGCGATATATTGATTTCCAGCCACCAGATCTAGAGATCCAAGCACTGCCTCGACGGATAATGACCCAGCAAATATCACAACAATAGAGATAGAGATGCGGGTTTGGTCCTTGCAGAAAACGGAATAGCATCCATCGGTTAGACGCCGAGAATCAGAAGCAGCAAGATCTTCTGCAGATCCATGTGAAGAGGCTCTACGGCTAAACGCCGAGACACAATCTCGACCACCGTAGGTCGGAGTAGCAACTGATGGGGATGGCGAATAGAGTAGCCGTGTGGTGGTTTGGGTAGAAGAGTAACTTTGGAAGAGAACGGAGAAACTCAGAACCAGAGATCTTTGTTCGGGGTTCAAGGCGGCGAGTGATACTGCAGACGGTTGTTGCAGATGATCTTAAGTACGATTTATCTTGTGTATGTGTGGATATATATATATATATATACTAGATTAGAATCCGTGCTTGAGCACGAGTTGAAAATTTTTTTTATTTATATTATAATTTAGAATAAAATATAATTTATATGATTGTTTTTTTTAAAAAAAATTGGATAAAATATTATGCAATAAAATCATATGCAAAATATGAAGGCTTGAAAAAAACACATATTTTATAAGTTTTATATTGTTAAATTTGTAATTTTATGTATGAAAATGGTTACGTTTATTGTTTGTTTTTATTTTAATTTTTGAAAATGTTTGGTGAAAGTTTTTAATATGACCCGTGCTTAGATAAGATTTTATTTTCAACTGTACCATAAGATCTTGGATATCACGATTAAGTGTGATAAATTGTCAAGATTTTATTCCTTTTTACGCCTAATAATATAATTTTATGCGTAACAGTATATATTTTGTAACAATACATGAAATACTATAGATTTTATTTTTAAAGTTGTATAAATCATTATAATATTCTCTTTAAAAAGATTCTTTGGGATATTCTTAAGTGTATTCATATAGCGCATAAATTGACCAATTAATCTATAATTTTTTTGTAACCAATCTATATCTAATTTATAATATATTTTGTAATCAACTTATAAAAATTATATAGTTTTAAAAAAGGTTGTATACTTCCGTTTTATTATATAGAGAATATATATGCTATATGTGAATGATGCGATGAATGACATGTTCAAATTTGGACCGATCTATGTTTATTAAGATTTGGATTTGAACTATATATGATGTATAATATCATACCGACATACGGTTTTATATAATAAATTCCTATTAATATTATGATCAATTAATATAGTTGTTCATTCCATATATACGTAAATCAGCTTAACATTAAAGTTACATAATAATTTGGTTTTGGGAAAAATATTAAGAGAGTAAAATGGTCAATACATGAGATGATGAGAATACATTTTTGGATTAGACAAAGCTTTAAAATCGTATTTATATACAGCAGTTAAAAAAACAATAAATATATGTGTATGTATATATATATATCTCTTTTCTTGATGAAATAATAATATTTTTTTCTTTGAACTCTAAAAATAATATAATGTCTAACAGGAAACATTATATATGAAAAACATACAAAAACATAATATGTAAATCAGACAGCAAGTTTTATCATTTTGTCTAATATTGTACAGAATGAAACGACGTGTACTTTTTTTTTTTTTTCATTCTTCAATTGATTAAAATGAAGACAGTTTTTTTTTCTTCTTCTGAATTTCGTTTTGCCTACTTCAAATAAAAACCAAATACATAAGTAACTAATACACAAAAAGATACCTTTCTCTTCCTTTTTTTTGTAGTATTGAAAGATTTGATTTCATCACATGTGTGAAATTCATGTAAAATAGAAGCTAGAATTAGATTTAAAATCTAAACAGTAGTTTATTCAAGTTCTGAAGTTTAACTGAATTTTACTGTTTGTCGGTGCACGTGTACGGTCCAAGTCCCCAATATACGTTTCCCTCTAATCCGTAAAACAGTAAATGACACTATTCATATATATAACTTTTTCAACAAAAATGAGGTTTTAGCAACAAAAAGGAAAAAAAAAAGCAGAAAAAGAGAATAAACAGATGATATTATATATAATATATCNATTCCCCATTGATGCTTCTTCTACTTGACCCTGATCCTGATCTCTTAATCTGTCCTCCTCCATTAAGTCATGTACCGTTTCCTCCACGTTTCCTTTTCTTTCTAGGGAATTATTCCGNCAACAAAAATGAGGTTTTAGCAACAAAAAGAAAATCAGAAAAAGAGAATAAACAGATGATATTATATATATATATATATCTATAATTTATTTATTTATTTATTAGAACTCAAGATCGAAACCTGAAAACGGAACATTGCTTTTATCGCCGGCACCATCTGCATCTACATGCATGGGTGCAGGAATATCAGGATCTTCGGATCCAACCTCGGGTCGGGTTTGTAGATCTCCGGCTGACGTGGCGGTGGCCGTGGTTGTGGTCCCG
This sequence comes from Camelina sativa, assembly GCF_000633955.1. Lineage (NCBI taxonomy): Eukaryota > Viridiplantae > Streptophyta > Magnoliopsida > Brassicales > Brassicaceae > Camelina > Camelina sativa. The sequence continues at coordinate 19,603,517 of NC_025704.1, forward strand.
GTGGAGGGTTGGCTGTACAAAGCTGTGAGTTGGTGAAAATAAGGACAAGTCCTCGAGTCAAGTGGTCTCTTCTTGTTAACATCTTTTGTCTTCCTAAAATACTTGTTGATGTTTTCCCATTTCTCTTTGCATCTCTTGGCACTTCTCTTGTACCCAACCTCCAACATTTTCTTGGATATTCTTTCCCATAATGGAACAGCTTTTGAGGATGATGATAATGAGTTCCCATCTTTATGATCATCATCGTTCATGCTACTGATACTGCGTCTGATGTTGATAAGGGCCAACACTTCATCCTTCGGCCATCTCTTGCCGAGATCACTTTTATCATCACTTTTTGGAGGTTTTGGGTTTTGGGTTTTGGTTTTTAGGGTTTTAGTTGAAGTGGGTTCAAGTGAGTTGTCATTGGTTAAAGGGTTATGTGGAGTTAGGGTTTGATGTAATAGTGATGATGAGGTTTGAAACTTTTTTCTTCCTTGGGTTTGTGGTAGAGCTAAAGAAGACGGGTCTTGAAAAGCGCTTGTTGGAAGATCATGGTCTGTGAACTTGGATATGAACTTGATGATGTTGGTGTTTCTATCACTAGCCATGGCTTGTTCTTGTTTTCTAATCTCTACCTCTTTGTTGAGCCTCTCCATCTCTTGTTTCTTCCAATCTTCCTCTCTTGCTATCTTTTCTTCTTCCTTCTTCACCATATCCTCTAGAAGCTTCTTATGCATCTCCTCTTGTTGTGCTATCATGTTCCTCACAAGGCCCTCACAAAACCCTTTCAACACACCAAACCTCTCCTTCTCTTTCTTTCTCTTCCTCTTCTTCTTCTCCCTCATGATCATCATTAAGCTTGATGATGATGATGACTTCGCATCATCTTCTACGTTTCCGACTTTGCCTACATTAATGGAGTTTATCTTATTCCCCATTGATGCTTCTTCTACTTGACCCTGATCCTGATCTCTTAATTTGTCCTCCTCCATTAAGTCTTGTACCGTTTCCTCCACGTTTCTTTTTCTTTCTAGGGAATTATTCCTCTTGTTTTGGTTATCCCCAACTTCTGATGAGACATGCTCATCATCATGACCATGTTGATAAAACTCTTCAACCTCACTAAATATCCTATAACTATTTCCCTTGTTGTTGTAATTGCTGATGTGTTGATGATCATTAGTGTTGTTGTTGTTGCCATTGAAATATCTTCTCTCTTCTTCTTCAAATTTCTCTTTGCATTCTTGTGGACTCCTCTTAAACCCAACTTCTGCCAACTTTCTACAACATCATAATTTCATAAACGACATAGTATCATTTATTATGTGAATATATATATATATATATACAGTTATACACCAATAATATACACATATTTGTATCTATAAATTTCATCGTTCGTTTATTTTTTTAAATGTATTAAAATGTCACAAAGATGCCAATTATGTATCAATAAAAATAGGTATTAATGGCCAATCATTTGTTAACATCCAAATTAAATATCCCAAAAATGTTTATTCGAAAGAAACAAGATCTAGTCTATCAAATTGTGTAACCTGAATTCCCATTTATAAATGTTTTTAAGTTTTATCAAACTAATGTACATGAACACATATAAACAGTGAATTAAGAGACTTTAGGTTCAGTCCATATGCATATACAGGAAAATATATATAGATAATTATTGATGCATATAATTAGAAGTAATATGTACCTTGAGGTGTGCTCCCAAGTGAATTCAGGGAACCAATTCTCAACTGTAGATCTGAACCTAAGTAGAGCAAGAACTTCATCACTACACCAAGGATGATGATGATTATCGCCATCGTGATCCGTGTGACATATCCACTCAGCAGGAGTAGGACCACCATCTTTGATGTCATGGTGATGATGATGATGATGGTGGTGAATGATCTTACGGCTATCAAGGCTCAAAATATGCTGAGCTTGATGATTGGTGTTATAAGAAGCAAATGAAACAGGAAAAGGGAGTGATCTTTCCGCGGCCGATTGATGCGGCGGAAGCGGAGAAGCTGGCGGTGGAGATGCTATGAACCGGTGGATCTGCTCCGGTACTCCACCATCAAACATTTTCTTTTATTCTTCTTCTTCTTCTTCTTGTTTTTGTTTATTTTTTTTTTCTGTTCTTTTTTTCGTTTCACTTCAGAGCTATTCACATCGAAATCTCTCTTTTCTCTCTCATTTTGGTCTCTCTTTTTATATTGCTATTTTCTTTTTCATTTTGAGGGCTAGAATTGATAT